>NC_064626.1:1039782833-1040085864 GCF_023864275.1 Schistocerca cancellata
TATTATTGAAATAACATGTTACTTTTTTTCAAACGCTGTATGTTTTAGGGAATTATGAGATAAGTATAACATTTATCTTGAGTTCTGTAGTTTCAAATGTTTCATGTTACCAATAGCGTAAGTGATGAGTGTTTACTCTTATAAGCCGTATTCCTATCTGTCTTTGAATGGTAACAGTGTGTAATAGCCGACCCTATTCAGGACATTGAAAACGTTTAAAAAATTGGATGTGAGGGCAAATATGTTAATGAAGTGTGCAGATGAAATTCGAAAAGGAGAGACACTTGCCAACGTGTCGGGAGATGCCTAAGTTGCTATTGAGCAGAGCTAATAGAAGAGAAAAATTATACAGATGGAGTGTGGAGCGTGTAAAACTGATTGCTGTGTTGTCGGATGTATTACTAAGGTCAACAGTCTGATCAGTACAAGATAGGCAAAGACAGAGAGCGGCATCAGTTCGATAGACGACTTTTATAAGGGAAAAGCTGCGCAAACTATATACAGTGTGAACCAGAACTACACCGGCGACTGTTCTGGGGCTTTTTGGTACAAGGGACCAGCGGTCTCCGGTGGCTCATTACATTACTTTGATCTTGTGGTACCGTAGCCAGTCGATACTACACAGATGGCAGTGGTTCCGTGTACAGAGGTTGACACTAAAAGTTCCGGTGTTGTCCGACAGCGACATGAGGTACCACTGGCGCCACGGATCATGTGGATAATAAATCGCCCGACTGCAGCTCTAATCCAGTTATTTCCCAGTTATTGCCCAGTTCTCGAGTAGCTCTGGTTATCAGGAGCCGAGGAGCGTCATAGTGCAGTTGCAACTTTCTCTACGAAAGTAGTACATCGGAACTGGCCTCAAGATTTAGGTTTATTACTGTATAGAGAACTACTGAAGTGATCAGCTTATCCCGGATTTGTCAAGGACTTGTATATGGAGCTGAACAAGGACGCTCTGTATCAAATGTGAGTATAATACAATATTCCTCACAGTGGCTGTATTCTCTCATTCTTTTGATTTCTAGCTCAGAACTCACTTAGCACCCCTGCGGAACACTGTACGTTGGCTTGGAAGATTATTTGGTATCTGTACTTCACTGAAAAAAAAAATCTGCCTGGTAATGCAAATGTCGACGGTGTGCACTGTGCGTTTCGATGCAAACAAAATTGTCCCATTCACTCACTGTGCTTGCTGTTGGTAAGAGTAATGCCCACTATACTGTTAGTTCTCAAGCCCGTATTAAGTAATGCTACGTCCTGTTCCAAAAACGTTTTTCCAGCAGTGTTTTTCCAGGTGTGCTTTAACTGTGGTGTACACCAGTGCTAATAGGGTTACTGATGAAGAGTTGGGCGGCATGTAGGGGTTCACTGTATGCAATGGCGGGGTAGCACAACGACGCTATGATGATTTGTTCCCTCAGCGACGGCAACCACATCTTAACACTTATGCATCTGTATTTAGGGGCGTGAGAGAAACGATAACTCTTCGTGAAGATACTGACCGTATTTATAAATGCTGTGAAGATATTTTCGCAGAAACAAAGGTAATTGGGATAGAAAATCGATTAAATCACGATCACATCGTAACGCTGTAACGAGCAATCGGAAACCACAGGTCCCTTGTACTAAAATGCTCAGAAAATCTTTCAGCAGCCTCCGAAATGTAATCGATGGAGTTTACGTTCTCTCTCTAGGACTGTATTTAAATTAGTGAAACTGATGACCCTCTACAAGAATATTAAGCAGTTTTATGAAACTGTGATAGCAACATGCAACAAAGCTGGAAAACATTAAGACAATGTGATTGTCACTGAATAGCAGGGTGGGTCCTGGAAAACGAAAAGTGAATCAAAAGCCGTAGCTAGTGCAGGGATTCGAACTAGGCTTTAAATAACGGCTTGTCGCCGACAATGCTTCACAGTGTGAATGGAGCCCAGCCAGCGAACACAAATGAGAAGACAGCTCGGAGCACCTTGAAAGCTGTCTGTTAGGAACGTCTTTCATTATAAATATCATTACGCGAGATGGAAGTCACTGGCAAGGTGCAAAGACTGTCTACTGTTATTGTCTGCTAGGTAAGTTACATCTTTGGCTGCATAATAAAGGCAAGTCTTCACAGAATACTTCCAGCGCAGAACCCTGCTGAACAATCAGGTAGCTCAGCGGTTAAAAGTTTAAGTCTGTTTAGCCATGAGAATGAATACATAAATGTATTCTCTTCCGCTGTCACTGGGTCTGTCTGTACGCTGTTTCATCGTGTAGACGTAGCTTGCAGCTAACGTGGATCTACAGAATTTGTTAAGTGCAGACGCAGCCGTCTTGTTTCCTGCCGAGATGGTCACTTCCAAGTAGTAACATTCAGACTTCATGGTGAAGGTCATTGGCATTCTTTGACGTATAGTTTTCTTACATGATTTTTCGGCTCTGCTGATGTATTACTTTGTGATCAAGATTATACGTATTGTACGTATCGAGGCTTTGTTTATTATACGGGGTGTTCAAAAAGTCTCTCCGCAGTGCCTTATGATTGTTCGCCTGCCTGGGATACTTCCCTTCAGGTGGACTCTCCCGACATTCCACTGATTCGTTCATCTCAGCCAGCGTCAGTTGTAACGTTGGTGTGTGTCGTTACATGTTGATGTGA
The DNA here is from genome assembly GCF_023864275.1 of Schistocerca cancellata. Classification (NCBI taxonomy): domain Eukaryota; kingdom Metazoa; phylum Arthropoda; class Insecta; order Orthoptera; family Acrididae; genus Schistocerca; species Schistocerca cancellata. The sequence continues at coordinate 1,039,785,481 of NC_064626.1, forward strand.
ACGTTTAAGTTTAGTTCCTTTGTTCGTTTGTTTCGTTTTTGTCACTGTTAAAATGCTAATCACTGAAGAACGTGTGCTTTTAGCCGAACAAGTGTTCAAAGCTGGCGGAAAATACACAGTTTCAGTTCGTCAAACATTTAATTCAGTTTTCCCGGAGACAACACGCCCACATCTCGATACTGTGCGAGATTTGATTAACAATTTTCGAAGTATAGGTTCAGTGACAGATGCACCGAGAAGTGGTCGTCCTAGCGTTTTGTCTGAGGATAAACTAATTGATTTTTCCGATAAAATGTCAAGGAGTCCGAACAAGTCAGTAAGAAAACTCGCCCAGGAAATCGATGTTAGTGCCGGAACAGCCCTCAAAGCTGTAAGGAAAAAATTAGAACTTTTCCCATACAACGTGATAGTCATGCAAGAACTGAAAAATACTGATCATGGCAAGAGCCTGCATTATTGTCAATGTTTTAAAAATTGCGTTCAACAAAATGGAAGGGGAATTCTTAATGAATCGTATTTCACTGATGAGGCTTGGTTTCATTTATCCTGGTACGTGAACTCGCAAAATTCTCGTATGTGGAGTACTACAAATCCATTTTGTGTTCATGAGGAATCACTTCATTCTGTGAGAATAGAAGTTTGAATTGCAATTTCTAGACGTCGGATTGTGGGTCCCATATTTTTCAAGGAAACAATAAACGCACAACGATATTGCAGTGACATTCTGTACCCATTCGTAGGAGAACTTATATTAAGTGAAATACTGAACGGTTATTTTCAATAAGATGGTGCAACCGCGCATACAGCTCGCGTTTCAATGTCCCTGCTTGCTGGTGTTTTTGGTGATCGCATAATTTCACAGAGACTTTGGCCTCCACGATCGCCTGACCTAACACCACTTTACTTTTTCTTTTGGGATGCAGCGAAATCAACTGTCTATAAAAACCGTCCAAAATCCATCGATGAACTGAAAACTGCAATATCCACTTTCACTGCTTCTGTTACAGAAGAATTGTTACATCTTGTCTTGGGAAACATGATTTGACGAATTGAATTGTGTATTCAACAAAATTTGTAACTAAAAATGAATATTCAATAAATTAATAACACGTATTTCACTGAGTTTCATTTCGCTATATTCACTACGGCATACGGTACGCGCGGCTAACAATCATACGGCACTGCGGAGAGACTTTTTGAACACCCCGAACAAGGATCAATATCGGTGTTTCATCAACTCATGCGGGAGTATAGATCATGGTACACGTTATTTTCGCACTTACTTAGTATGACGGCAATCTGAAAATATATTTATCTGTTTATGATAGTACATGATTATGTAATTCCACCACGTCCGTTAGAGGACATGTGTAACTTTGTAGTCATTTTGCATGATTATTTACTGAATAATAACAGGAAAACATCAAATTAATCCTTGATTTCTTAATCCTAAGTCATATACGAACTTTTGCGATTTTCATGCCCAGTTTTCATGTTCTCACTTATATGTTGCCTATGTTTGTAGCTGATCATTGTGTTCTGTTTTCAGCGAAGCTACTATCACGATAAACTATTGCTGAGAGAAAAAAATTTTCTTTCATTGCGTACCTATTACAGCCAACATAAGGTAGGTTTTAATTACAGAGAACTTTGAGACAAGTACTGCGATCCTGAATATGTTGAAAGTGGATATTGTGATTCATGCTTGTTACAAATGGTTGCTAGTGCAGTCCATATCTGCATCGCATGCGTTTTCTCAATAAAGAAAACGCATGTACACTTTCAGATTGTGTTAGAATGAGTGACCGTCTTGGTCGTAATTTTGCATTACTTGAACACAGGTTAAAGATCCATTTATATTTTCCGTTGCGCCATGAAAGTTTTGCCTATCACCGAGTATTACATTAATATCAGTTAGATCTTGTTGTTCAATCACGGATCAAAATTTTGGTTAACAAGAGGAATATTTTCAGGGCATTAACGCCGAGGTCATTCCGGTTATGTACTCAGGTTAAGGCGAAACAGACAGTAAGCGGCTTTCAACATGAAGAAGACGACTGCGTCGTTCGTGGAAATATTGTGCAGGAAGTGCAACAAATAACTCAGCTTGCGTTTATTCGCGTTCTATGGAATTTTTTGGCGACTGCGACAGTATTGTAAATTTATGAGACAATTTCTACTTCTTCAGTCACTTTTTTACTAATGTTTAATTAGCACGACGGCATGCTGCCGTCATCAGGTGAATTACAGTTACATCTACATTGTATTAATTTGAAGAATGTGACGGTGCTCTGTGTGCCAGACTCTAAATTCCAACCAAATGTGAGTAAATGCACCAATAAAATGCTCTAAACATCCATATTTCTTAATGTACAGACTAAAATATAAATATACACTACTGGCCATTAAAATTTCTACACCACAAGTTGACGTGTTACAGACGCAAAATTTAACCAACAGGAAGAAGATGCTGTGATATGCAAATGATTAGCTTTTCAGAGCATTCACACAAGGTTGGCGCCGGTGGCGACACCTACAACGTGCTGACATGAGGAAAGTTTCCAACCGATTTCTCGTACACAAACAGCAGCTGACCGGCGTTGCCTGGTGAAACGTTGTTGTGATGCCTCGTGTAAGGAGGAGAAATGTGTACCATCACGTTACCGACTTTGATAAAAGTCGGATTGTAGCCTATCACGATTGCCCAGGCGTATCAAGGCCGTTATTACGGCCAGAGGAGTTTGTTCTGGGTACTGATTTCTCAGGATCTATGCACCCAGACTGCGTGAAAATGTAATCACATGTCAGTTCTAGTATAATATATTTGTCCAATGAATACCCGTTTATCACCTGCATTTCTTCTTGGTGTAACAACTTTAATGGCCAGTAGTGTATCTTTCTGTACAAAACTCTGTTTCGACGTATACCCTTACTGGCATACACAGTAAATGAACCTAACCACACTTGTTGTTGTTGTGGTCTTCAGTCCTGAGACTGGTTTGATGCAGCTCTCCATGCTACTCTATCCTGTGCAAGCTTCTTCATCTCCCAGTACCTACTCCAACCTACATCCTTCTGAATCTGCTTAGTGTATTCATCTCTTGGTCTCCCCCTACGATTTTTACCCTCCACGCTGCCCTCCAATACTAAACTGGTGATCCCTTGATGCAGCCGGCCGCGGTGGTCTAGCGGTTCTAGGCGCTCAGTCCGGAGCCGCGCGACTGCTACGGTCGCAGGTTCGAATCCTGCCTCGGGCATGGATGTGTGTGATGTCCTTAGGTTAGTTAGGTTTAAGTAGTTCTAAGTTCTAGGGGACTGATGACCATAGATGTTAAGTCCCATAGTGCTCAGAGCTATTTGAACCAGCCATTCCTTGATGCCTCAGAACAAGATAACTAAAATGTACGTGTAACTGGAATATATCTGATAATGGAAGCATGTTGCCGAAACTTGTGCTAATTAAAGATTAGTAAAAGAAAAGAAGAATGAAGCAGTGTAAATTATTTCGTAAATTAGCTACTTATATGTACACCGAAAGCAAAATATTAATCGCGTGGAGACAAGCTGAGACATCTACACGCAGTTCTTTGACAATGTGGCGGCAATGCTTTCCTGGGATTACCGTTACAATCTGAACATTGTCATCCCGATAGCATACACGTGCCCGAGAGGTTTGTGAGAGAAGACATTTATCCTTTGGACTATCTCAGTGTAGAGCCCACCCTGCTAATAGGACTTCATTAGGAAATGCACAGGAAGTGGAACGCGAGCGGGCCGCCTTGGCGTAGCTGTTTTCTGCTGAGGAAGAAACGCCGTTGACTGCTGCCGAGTACATAAGCCGGCGGCGTCTGCCCAGAAGCTGTCTCGGGTCTCCGCTAAGGACTTGCTCGCTAAGGCTCCGTTAAGAGTTAAAGCCGATGTTTAACATGGCGAACAGAGTTTATATAATACTCCCCGGCCGGGGATAATGAAGGAAATCCGATTTTTCCAATTAAAAACGACAAAACTCGTCGCAGCAGATATTCGCTGCCGTCCGGTCTCAGAGATATTACAGAGATATGAGCGGAGCAGTGAGAGAGCGGGCGAGTAATGAAGTCGGCACGAGCTCGCTGCCGCTGCACCGGCGCACCCCCGTCCCTCTCCCTCGGAGGCCAACTTGTTCAGCCCGCAGTCCGCCCTGCGATGCACAGTCCCATCACGGTACGGCTGCGTAAACTTGTTCTCCTTAGCACCGTGCAAAATCTAAATATCTGCGGTAGTCTCTCGACAAACGAGGACAACGAAGATCTAGCTGTTTTGTATAAAATTATTTATTTTTCGCCATCGGCCTTTTATAGATTGTGGCCTGGGATTAAAGTGAGTGCAGTTAGGGTAGGGGTTGGGCAGGCTTGGGGGTCAATATTTTTATTACCACTTTGTTTACCAAATAAGAACGAATTTAAGAATATAAAAAACACTAGTACACTAACGGAAAAAGATCGCAGCACAAAGAAATAATTAATTCAAAGTAATGAAATTTCTGGAATACTTTGTCTAGGTAACACACTTAAGTGATTAACATTGCAAGATCACAAGCTAATGTAAGCGCGAGATAAGATATTGCAAATTTGAAACGCTGGTACGTTAATAAACGCTGTAGCTGCTAGAATGTTGAATGTAAGCTTGCAAACGTGCATGCATTGTGTTCTACAGGTGCCGGATATCAATTTCTGGAATGGAGTTCCATGCCTGTTGTGCTTGGTCGGTCAATACACGGGCGATTAATGCTGTGGATGAGGCCGGGGTTGTCGTCCGATGGTCTCCTATACTTGTAGACAGAGTTGATGATCGAGTAGGTCAAGGCAACATATCGATGCTTTGTACTGCATATTGGGTTACAACAGCGGTATGTGGGCGAGCGTTATCCTGTTGGAAAATACCCCCTGGAATGCTGTCCGCGAATGGCAGCACATCAGGTCGAGTCACCAGGTTTACGTACGAATTGTACGAGAGTGCTCCTGCTGTCATACGAAATTGCACTCCAGGTGTAGAGTCGATGTGTCTAGCACGCAGATAGGATTGGTTGAAGGCCATCAGGTGGCATCCTTCTAACCAACACACGGCCATCACTTGCACCGAGGCAGAACCGACTTTGATCAGGAAACATAACAGATTTCTTCTCCCCCCCCCCCCCCCCACTTGAGCTCTTACTTGACACCACTGGCACCGCCAATGGCAGTGGATTGGGGCCAGTGGAACGCACGCTACAGGGCATCTGGTTCGGAACTGTCCTTGATGTGATCGATTTGTAACAGTTCATTGTATCACGATGGTGCCAAGTGCTGCTGAAACTGCTGCTGCAGACGCAATACGATGCACCGGAGCCATTTGCCGAATACGAGTGTTTTCCCTCTCGGTAGTGCCACGTGGCCGTTCGGAACTCGGTCTTCTCGCGACCACCGCTGCCAGCAATCTTGTTCAGTGGCTACATTCCTGCGAAGTCTTTCTGCAGTATTCCAGAAGAAACACCCAGCTTCTCATAACCCTATTACAGCATCTCGTTCAAACCCAGTAAGGTGCTGTTTTAGGGGCTTCTTTGTCGGTTGAAAGGCACTCTTGACTAACATCAAACGCACCAGCGTCAACGCATCAGTCCGATCTCAAAGGTAACAACGCTCACTGCGTGTATTTACAGCAAATCTGATTTGTAAACTCATAGTGGCGCTACTAGCGCCACTCTTATGCGACTAGAGCGAAACTTGAATAGACATCATCTTTATTTGTAGAAACATGCCTACCAACTTTCGTTTATGTCGAACTATTCCTTCTTGGTTTTACGACATTTTTCCGTCTTTGTATAAACAGCATATTCTCTGAGGCACGAATGAACATGAACAAAGCTTGAATAATACAAAATATCTTCTTGAAATAATAACCGTTAACACCAAGCTACTCAATCTGACTTCACACGAGCATACGAAACAACGCAACACTTTACAATATACTGCCTTCGGTCTGGAACCCTTATTACAATAGTAACTTCTTCTTCTTTCGTTTCACCCTCTTTGGGGTACGCTGGATCAATCATTTCTTTGTGCGTTGTTCTTTTCTTAGGGCCCAGTATTTCTTCATTCTTTCTGATCTTCTTCTCCTCTCTTCTTTCGAGATGAAGGATTTGGACTTTTGTGTGGATTTGTCTTGGAACCTTATGTTTTCATCTTTAGTAATTAATTTAGCAGTTCGATCAATAAGTGAATTTTCTGAAATATTTAATTCCACTAGGTCTCTCTCAGCCTCTTTAAACCAGTTGGGCTTCGTTTTTCGGTTACGGAAGAAGTCAAAGATTTGTTTAGTTAATCTGTTGGAATTCATTCTGAGAAGATGACCATAAAAATTTATTCTCCTTTTCCGCATAGAATCTGAAAGTTTTTCAATTTTCTTGTAGAGAGATTCATTTTTGATGTATATAATCTTATTGTCTTGAAATTTTGGCCCAATGATTTTTCTTAAAATTTTTCTTTCCTTTACCTCAAGTTTCTCCATTTGGCCTTTGAAATTCATGTTAAGTGTTTCTGCTGCATACAGTGCTTCTGGCTTAATCACTGTCTTGTAATGTGTAATTTTGGACCCCCATGAAAGGGATTTTTTGTTGTATGTATTTTTTGTTAGTTGGAAGGCCAATTCAAGTTTATTTTTTCTGGATTCCATTGCTTTGCTTTCCCCAGCATTCCAACTAATCCATTCTCCGAGATATTTGAATTCTTTTACTATTTCAATCTTCTGTTCTTGAACTTTGAGGTATTTACGTGAGTGCTTGATGTTTGTCAATGTCTTAGTTTTTTCAGAGGAGATGTGAAGACCAATTTTAGCTGCTTGTTTCTTTAGTTCAAGGATTTGATCCCGTGCTTCTTCCATTGTTTCAGCAAACAAGGCCATATCATCTGCAAAAGCAATACAATTTACTTTAAGGTTCTTCTTTTTGCAACCCAGTCTTATACCACTCTTAATATTTGTGTTCCATTCTCTGACTACTTTCTCAAGCGCACAATTGAACAGCAACGGTGAGAGCCCATCGCCCTGTGGCACTCCCGTTTTTATTTCAAAGGGTTCCGATAGTTCGCCCATAAATTTAACTTTCGAAAATGTATTTGTAAGGGTCGCTTTTATAATATTAGTTGTTTTCTTATCCAAACCCATTTCTTCCAGGACTGATAACAGAGATTCTCTATCAATCGAATCATATGCTTTTTTGAAATCAATGAAGGAGATTACGTATGTCTTTGCCTTGATTTTTGGTACGCCATAATGTTTTTGAGGTTTAGTATTTGTTCAGAACATGATCTACCCTTTCTAAAACCTCCCTGGTATTCCCCGATTTGCGGATCCAATTACGGCTCTGCCCTGTTCAAAAGGACTTTAGAAAGAATCTTGTACGTTATATCTAGCAGCGATATTCCTCTGTAAATGTTGGGGTCTGTCTTCAAACCTTTCTTGTGGATAGGGTGGATGAGAGCTGTTCTCCATTCTGCGGGGATCTCTTCTTCTTTCCAGATTTGATCGAAAACACACTTTAGGGATGTAACTGCATTTTTGTCAGCCTTTTTCCATAGTTCGGCCACTATTTGATTTTCTCCCGACGCCTTGTTGTTTTTAAGTTCTGAAATGACCTTCTGTAGTTCTTCAGTCGTCGGTGGTTCTGAATCCGGCTTCTCACGGTTGTTTGGGATGGATTCAAATTTTTCAAGGATGGGTTCACAATTCAAGAGTTTCTCAAAGTAGCCTGCTAGTATTTTGCAGTTTTCCGTGTTGTTGTGAGCGATGGTCCCATTTACATCTCGAAATTGGAGGGTGGGTGCTTAGTATCTTGATAACCTTTGTTTGAAAGTTCTGTAAAAGCTCCTTGTGTTGTTTTTAGCAAATTCATCAGTTTGGAGGATAGTTTTGTTTTCATGTGTCTTCTTAATCATTTTTATATTTTTATCTACCAGTTTTCTAACTGTAATGAAATTCAGTCTACTTTCTTCTGTTTTCTGTGATTGCCAATTTTGCCATGCCTTTTTCTTGTTTCAATGAGGGCATCACATTCCAGCGACCACCAGGCATGTTTTTTACTTTTTTTGTTAGGTGCTATCCGTTCAGCTGTAGTAATGAGGTTTTCCTTGATATCCCCCCAGCTTTGTGTCTGAATGGTTTACGTTGCTTTTGTGAATTCATCTGATTTTAATATCTTTTCTGTGCTATACTTCCGACCCTTAATTTGTTTCATGCTGCGTTTCCTGTTTGGGATGACTTTGAACTTAATTTTAGAAAGGTAATGGTCTGAATCCAAGTTTGCACCCCTGAGTACCCTAACGTTCATGATTTCTTTGCTAGAAATCTTCTTGATTGCCACATGATCAAGTTGAAATTCCCCAAGGCTAGGATTTGTAATAGTAACTTATTACACCAGAAAAATTTACTTACCTAAAATACAAAACTGAGTAAAATAGCTTCTAGTTACTGATTGCCTGCTACTACTAACTACCCCCAATCACAAAGACGCTAACTACCAGTACCCTACTCTACTACCAAGGCTTATATCACAATGTGAAGTACATCAGTTACTTAAATAGTGAATAAATCCATATTGGAGAATATATCAATTTCACAGTACACGTAAATGAACCACACTTTCAGTAACAAGATCCGTACTGAACCAACGTTAAATCCACAAAGTATGGAACAGATTCGTACTTCTAAAAATATTTTAAATTACATTTAGTTTGTGGCGCATCATAGGCACTGCGCATAATGATCTAAATTCGATTTATTTACGGCACAATATTCACTTAAGCACACGCAACGTGCAGTACGTAGTATTCACTTAGCACAGTATCGTGTGCAACAGCTTCAACAAGCCGTAGAACCTGAATTTTTCCACGGCAGACTTGACCGATCATTCTATGAGTTCATACACAGAACACTGCTTTTCCATGGCGTCAGTCCCTTAGAAGCATATCATACTGGCCGCCAGCCTTCCGAATATTCCTGAAGTAGCACAGCCGCCACGCTACCCATTGATGCATCAGTTTATACAATGCATTAATGCTGAAAGCAGGTATAGTCAAAAGAGGGTGCCCACCGTAGCCTCCTCCAAATCTTCGAAAGAGTCTTGATGGGATTTGCTGCAATGAATTTTACGTAACTTTCTCAGTGGGCTCTTTAATTGAGCAAAATTAGGCACGAATTTTTTTAAGGAAATTCACCATTTCGACAAACCTAGCTACTTTCGTAACGTTCCGAGGGGTAAACGCTCACTAATAGACGTTGTTCACTCCGCATCAGTTCTATTCTTCCCCTGTGGTACTATAAGTCCAAGGAATGAAATGGCCGGAAATTCAACCCTCACCTTCTGTACTTTAACTTGTAATCCCACCTTCCTAAGGCGCCAAACAGCCCACTCTTACGTCCCATGTGTTCCTGTCAATCTCTGTTAAAAATCGCCACGTCGTCCAGTTAATGGTAAAAAAATGTAAACTTAACATCACAAAACAGTATCTACAACAGCTGAGACAACACCACCGCGCCGTTAGCCAGCCTTAACGGCGCCCTTTTGAACTCAAACTAATTCCAGTCCGCAGTATGCTTTGTTTCTTCATCTAGCGGATCCAATGATACGCCTGATTGAAGTTCAAGGTGGTAAAAACAGGGGCCCCTCAAACCGTCCAAATCAAGTATGTAATTAATGCAGCTTAATATAACGGAGGAAGACCTTCTTGTTAAGCTCCTTGTAATCGTCTGATGCCATCGATTTACGTGATGCTTTTGACATGACAAATATTGGAGCCGAATAGAGGGGTATGAAAGGGCGAATAAGTCCTTGTTGTGACATACCCTCTCTAATAAACCCTTAAGTTCCTTCGTACGTCGGGGCGACAGCCGATACAGTGGCCTCCTCACTGATACAGTATCCGTCAACTCACTCCTACGTTTAATTAGGTAAGTTATCCTCAGCCTGAATGAGATTTTCTCTCTGCAGCGGAGTGTGCGCTGATATGAAACTTCCTGGCAGATTAAAACTGTGTGCCGGACCTTGACTCGAACTCTGGACCTTTGCCTTTTGCTGGCAAGTGCTCTACCATCTGAGGTACCCAAGCATGACTCACGCCCCATCCACACAGCTTTAATTCCGCCAGTACCTCGTCTCCTACCTTCCAAACTTCACAGAAGCTCTCCTGCGAGCCTTGCAAAACTAGCACTCCCGGAAGAAAGGATATTGCGAAGACATAGCTTAGTCACAGCGTGGACGATGTTTCCAGAATGAGATTTTCACTCTGCAGCGGAGTGTGCGCTGATATGAAACTTCCTGGCAGGTTAAAACTGTGTGCAGGACCGAGACTCGAACTCGGGACATCGCCTTTCGCGGGCAAATGCTCTACTATCTGAGCTCCCCAAGCACTACTTACGCCTCATCCTCACAGCTTTAATTCCGCCAGTACCTCGTCTCCTACCTTCCAAACTTCACAGAAGCTCTCCTGCGAATCTTGCAGAACTAGCACTCCTGGAAGAAAGGAAGCTTCTGTGAAGTTTGGAAGGTAGGAGACGAGGTACTGGCGGAATTAAAGCTGTGAGGATGGGGCGTGAGTCGTGCTTGGGTAACTAAGATGGTAGAGCACTTGCCCGCGAAAGGCAAAGGTCCCGAGTTCGAGTCTCGGTCCGGCACACAGTTTTAATCTGCGAGGAAGTTTCATACCCCCAGTCTATCCATCAGCACATCTCTGAACTCAAGGCACAACTGCTGCACTTGATCTCTCTGACTCGGCAGAAGAGTGTCTAATTGCCTAAACTCATCCCCACTATCTTCTGCTGTGTAGCTATTACCATTACTCAACTAAAAACAAAAGGGAACTCGTTCTGTTCGTGCAAACTGGTCCTGAAGTGTTCGTGAGCCCAGTTCGTAATCAATCCGGTTTTCCTAATCACATCTGACCTCAGAATCAGCACACTCGATATCCCTTCCGCTTCTCTTAATTTATGTTCCATGAAAACTCACATATTCTCAACTGAACCAAAATCCGTCCCACTATTTTTAACATACTGGAATTGGCAGTTACGTACGGAATGTCCTCCGAATTCAAGCACAGGAAGCTACGTTTCGTTTGATGATTTTGAAACTGTTCCTTACTTACGAACGTGAAAGTACTACCAGTATCTAATAACCCTCTTACTGGCTCGTTATTAATTTCACAGCTAACAAAGGGCGTACTATGTCGCTGATGCTCAAATCTAGCCTTTATTCCATCCAGGGCAGCGATACATTTCGCTGTACCTCTTGGACAGTTTCAACTATTATTACTATTCGACTTCGCTTGCTGCGGGCAGTCTGTTCTCAATGTCACTACACACCACATAATAAACTCTTATGAGACTTCGCAATTTTGTTTCAGGTCCCTTTGTCATTGACCTTATTCACTGCAGGCTGATTTTCTCTACCCTGGTGTACATAGAAAAACTTCACAATCCGATACGCTAAATCTTGTAAATGGCAAAGCGTACAAAGTGGTCGCGCGAGCTTTAGCCTAGCCAAATCATCTGGTTTAATTCCTTCTAGAATGCGAGCAGCCATCTCGGTCTGTGTGGCCTGAATATAAAATGAATGGATAGGATCGATAATCCTGTTAACGTTTTCACCAAACTTTACTTACTGCTTGCTAGCGCCAGTAGAGTGAGTCATTGAATTTCCTCTTAGCATGTACACTCACTAGTAAATGCTACTGATCTCCCAGTTACGCGTTCCTTTGCAATATGGGCTTATCTATCCTATTTGCCAAACTGTCCTTAGAATGTGGATATATTAACTGGAAAATTTCTCTGCAATTTAGAAACATCCTTCTGGTTCAGCCAACCACAACACCGTATCAGATACGGAATCAATAGAGAAGGCCTTATCATTCAACACTGCCGTTATACGGTGGGGAATCCTAGCAAACTGTATCTGCAGCCCTGTAACTATCCCTGCCGAGGACTTTCCTTGAATTTCTTGCTTCACATCATCGTTCACGACCTTGTTTAAACCAGTACGACTCGCTTCAACTGAACACGTTGATAATAAATCCCCGACTACAATTTCTATTCGGGCTAAACTTTCTTCCAAGTTACTTAATTCCGAAATCTTCTCATCCCTAACAACTCCTAACAGATCACTAATCCTATTCTCATAACGAGCCACTCTAACTTTCAATCTACGTACCTGGCCTCGCGAAGGTAATCCACGTCGTAAGAAATGTATAACAGGTTTCAACTTCGAGAGGGCCGAACTAACAACATCGATAATATTACACACGTCCTTGCACTGCTGTGCATTCAATTGTGCCGACTGTTCTGCCTCTGTGCCTGCTACAATCTACCCACGCACCGCCACCGCCATCCCCTATACCTTAGATCTTAAGGCTATCAGACTAGGTCCTCACCTACAGAACGCATAACTGCGCTCTCCTACAAAAGTGTAGAGCGCTATGTATATGGAGGTGCGTTTGGGTTCGGGGTGTGCAGACTTGCGACTGCATATTTTCCTTACCACTGTATGAACCATGGGAAGATTAATTTAACCGCATAGACAACACCATTTTAAACAAAAGATTCTATGAGGCCGGAATAAACTAGCGCTTCAATAATACAAAATGCCCACATAGGCAAACCAAATAACAACCTAACATATAACGTTATTCAGCCATCAGCCTTCAATAATTATGACGGCAGTAACTTATTATACTAGTGTATAATAGAAACTTGAGTAAAATAGCTTCAAGCTACTGCTTGCCTGGCTACTACTAGCTATCCCCATTTAACAAGACACCAACTACCAATACACTACCCAGTTACACACGATTCTTTGTAAGCGCACATTTCCATATACAGTACAAGAAATACATTCATATAAAAGAATAGAGCATGTATGGAAGTGAAACGTGGACCATGAATAGTTTAGACAAAAAGAGAATAGAAACTTTCGAAATGTGGTGCTACAAAAGGATGCTGAAGATTAGATGGGTACATCACATAACTAATGGGGAGGTATTGAATAGAATTGGGGAGAAGAGAAATTTGTGGCACAACTTGACTAGAAGAAGGGATCGGTTGGTAGGACATATCCTGAGGCATAAAGGGATCACCAGTTTAGTACTGGAGGGCACCACGGAGGGTAAAAATCGTAGAGGGAGACCAAGAGGCCAGCCGGGGTGGCCGAGCGGTTCTAGGCGGTTCTGGAACCGCACGACCGCTACGGTCGCAGGTTCGAATCCTGCCTCGGGCATGGATGTGTGTGATGTCCTTAGTTTAGTTAGGTTTAAGTAGTTCTACGTTATAGGGGACTGATGGCATCAGAAGTTAAGTCCCATAGTGCTCAGAGCCAATGGAACCATTTGAGACCAAGAGATGAATACACTAAACAGATTCAGAAGGCTGTAGGTTGCAGTAGGTACTGGGAGATGAAGAAGCTTGCACAGGATAGAGTGGCATGGAGAGCTGCATCAAACCAGTCTCTGGACTGAAGACCACAACAACAACAAAAGAATAGAGCAATTAGCAATACAGATGAATGAACCACGGGTTCATTAACAAGATCCATACCGAATCATCATTAAAACCACAGAGCACAGAACAGATTCACGATTGTAACAAGATTTAAAAGTACACTTAATTTTTGCAGAATCACACACACTGCAGATATTGATCTACACTGGCTCACTTCATGACACAATATTCACTTCAGCATGCCCCATATGAAATAGCCACAACAATCTATTACTGAATGCTCACAACTTCCAGATGAAGTGAGTTGCTATTGACTTCACTCAACGAGCCGTCGGATGTGATCTGTGATTCAACTTGAACGCAAAAGCACCAAGATACCAGCATTAACCAAAAACCACGCTGCCTGTGCTGCTTGCAATCTGCTGAAGCCGTTCCTTGCCTTCGTTCAATGCGGTATGTATGACGTCTGCACCCACTGCCATGCATCAGCGCCGTCCGGGCTGACCTTGTCCATCCGGTGGCATTATGCGTGCCAAATTGGTGAGGCTCTTGGACTTCGCTCCCCGCAGTATTGCTTTCCTTGGTGTCTCTGCAGCGATTCCAGAGACTGAGTCTCATGTCCCCAAGCTCCGCCGTGGCTGCGCTCACAGCGATCAAATGTCCTGTAGCAGTCGTCCTCAGTGGCGCTAATGCCACATACGCAAGTTCAAGATCGCCAGCACCGTGGAGAACAGTCGTGTCTTGCGACACGGCACAACACTTACTCCAATGTACAGTGACGGAAAAAATGGCAGCATCAAAAAATAATTAATGCAGAGTAATGAAATTTCGGGATTATATATGTCTAGGGAATATATTTAAGTGATTAACACTGAAAGATCACAAATTAATGTAAGACGAGATAAGCCACCGCAAATGTGAAATTCTGTACATTAATAACCGCTGTAGCTGCTACAATGTAGAATGCAAGCACGCAAAAGCGCATTCATTGTGTTATAGAGGAGCCGGATGTCAGTTTCTCGGATCAATGCCTGTTTACTTGGTCGGTCAATACACGGACGATTAATGCTGTTTGTGGATGATGTTGGACTTGTCGCCCGATGATCTCCCATATGTTTTGGATTTGAGATGATCCGGCGATCGAATAGGCCAATGCAGAATGTCGACATTCTGTAGAGCATGTTGAGTAACAGCAGCGGGAATAACCGGCTTTGATCAGAAAACACAAGGGACCACCACCTTGGTCCCCAATGAGCTCTCCCTTGACACCATTGAAGTCGCCAATGGCAGTGGTTTGTGGTCAGTGGAATGCACGGTACAGGGCGTCTGGTTCGGAACTGTTGTTGAAGTGACCGATTTGTAACAGTTCGCTGTGTCACTGTGGTGCCAACTGCTGCTCAAATTACTCCTGCAGATGCAGTACGATGCGTCAAAGCTATACGCCAAGTATGATGGTCTTTCCTCTCGGTAGTGCCATGTGACCTTCTGGTGACCGGTCTTCAGTTGTTCAATTGTGTGTGAAATCTTATGAGATTTAACTACTAAGGTCATCAGTCCCAAAGCTTACACACTACTTAACCTAAATTATCCTAAGGACAAACACACACACCCATGCCCGAGGGAGGACTCGAACCTTCGCCGGGACCAGCCGCACAGTCCATGACTGCAGCGCCCTAGTCCGCTCGGCTAATTTCGCGCGGCGCCCGGTCTTCTACCGACCGTAACGGGTCACATCCCTGGCAAGTCTTTCTGCAGTATTGCAGAAGGAACATGTCGCTTCCCGTAGCCCTATTCTACGACCTCGTTCAAACTCAATGAGGTGTTGATAATGGCGTCTTTGATGCCTTAAAGGCGTTCTTGACTAAAATCAACTCACCAAGTCCAGTCACAAAGGTAACTGATGCTCACGACAGTTACTGCGTGTATTTAAAGCAAACCCGATTTGCATCCTAATAGGGTACCACTAGCGCCTGTCTTATGTGACTGCCAACTTTCATTTATGCTACACAATCCCTTCTTCATGTTGTGATTTTTTTTTCCGGCAATGTATTTCCAATAAGTGGACTTCGTCCCTCATGGACGAGTCTGGAAAGCCTGCTAAATATCCATCTACAGATGTCATAAACTATTCATTGGGCTCAAAAAGTGCCATATTCCACAGTATTCCCATTAACAACTCTGCTTTCTGTGCTTGTGCTCTGTCATGTACTTTGTAACGTATGTTTTACTGTTGTAACAGTTTATTAATAAAATCAGCTACTGTAACATTGCCTGGACTACCTCGATAGCCCAACTGTTTGTGTTGCTGCCTTCCGTGCCGATGCATCTGGGTTCGATTCCTGGAAACTTCTCAGATTTTATCCGAGGTCTGAGTGAACCCGTGGTCTACGGGAAGCGTTTTTGATTGGTGATCAAAAAGACCTCGCTTCTGAGATCGAACACCCCTCCCACTTCAATTTTGAATCACAATCACCACCAATGCCGGGCGAAGACTTCCGGCATAAGAAGTCACCCTCCTTCAGCCAACAGCCCTTTCAAAGAGGGTGGAGGAGTGAACAGAGGTCCAGGGCACACTCTTGCTCTTGAGGTGGAAAACTACCCCTATGGGCGGAAGAATCAGCAATGATCAAAGGCATGAGGATGCAGAAGGCAATGGAAAACACTACATTAAAGACGCAGAATGTTTTCTTTTGAACCACTGTAATTTATCTGCCGTTGTTACGAAAATGGTCAGCAAAAAAAAAAAAAAAACGTGTTATATGGGATGTGTAACCACAGGACATGTGACCTGTAATTAAAAAAGGATCGTGATGATCTCTCTATTGGCAAAGTTTCAGGACTAGTCCCCCATTCGGATCTCCGGGAGGAGACTGCCAAGGGGGGAGGTGCCCATGAGAAAAAGACTGAATAACCAGGATGGAGAGCTGCATCAAACCTGTCTCCGGACTGAAGACCACAACAACAACCAACGAAAGGATAACGTCCTACGAGACGGGGCGTGGAATGCCGTAAGTTTGAGCTTGGTATAGGAAGCTAGATAATCTGAAAACGGAAATGCTAAGGTTTAATCTAGATACAGTGGGGGTCAGTGAAGTGAAATGGCAAGAACACAAGGATTTCTGATCACATGAGTATAGGGTAATATCAACAGTAGCTGAAGATGTTATTACGATGTAACGATAGTAGGATTCATTATGAATAGGAAGGTGGGGCCAAGAGTGAATTGCTGTGAACAGTTCAGTGATAGGACTGTTCTGATCAAAATCGATAGCAAACCAACACCGAAAAAGATAGTTCAAGTACATGCTGACGTCGCAAGCCGAAGATGAAGAGACGGAGAAAGTATATGTGGATACAGAATAGGTAACTCACTAGTTAAAGGGAGATGAAAATCTAATAGTCATGGGGGATTAGAATGTGGCTGTAGGGGAAGGAATAGAAGAAAAGGTTACGGGAGACTGTGGGTTTGATGGTACAAATGAGAGAGGAGAATGGTTAATCGAGTTCTGCAATAAATTTCAGCTAGTAGTAGCGAATATCACAAGAGGAGTAGGAAGATTTCAATTAGATTGCCTCAAGTTCAGACAGAGATTCCGAAAGAAGATACTGGACTGTAAGACATACCCAGGAGCAGATCACACTTTAGTAGTGATGAAAAGTTTACTGAAGTTTAAGAGACTAGTCAGGAAGAAGTGGTGCTCAAAGGAGTGGGATGCAGAAGTACGAACGAATGAAGAGAGACGATTGAAGTTCTCTGAGGCTATAGATACTGCGATAAGAAATAGCGCAACCGGCAGTGCGTTGCTGCCTCTGGATCACGGGGTTCAGGGTTCGATTCCAGGTCAGGTTTATCGATTTTATCTGCCTGGGGACTGGGTGTTTGTGCGGTTCTCATCATTTATTCATCTTCATCATCATTCGTGACAGTGGCTAGATTGGACTGTGTAAAAAAATTGGACTGTGTAAAAATTTGAACTTTGCCCGGCCGCTGATGACCGCGCAGTTGAGCGAATCAAACAGCATCATCATCAGCAGCAGCAGTCAGTTCAGATCAAGAAGAATGGACTCCTTTAAAAAGGGCAACTACAGAAATTGGAAAGAAAACGTAGGTACAGAGGAAGTAACTACTAAGAAACCATGGGCACCAGAAGAAATACTTCAGTTGATCGATGAAAGAAGGAAGTACAAACATGTTCAGGGAGGATCAGGAACAAATACGAGTCACTTAGGAAAGAAGTGTTTCTAGCATTTGTAGACTTAGAGAAAGCTTTTGACAATGTTGACTAGAATACTCTCTTTCAAATTCTGAAGGTGGCAGGGGTAAAATACAGGGAGCGAAAGGCTATTTACAATTTGTACAGAAACCAGATGGCAGTTATAAGAGTCGAGGAACATGAAAGGGAAGCAGTGGTGAGGAAGGTTTGAGACAGGGTTGTAGCCCATCCCCGGTGTTATTCAATCTGTATATTGAGCAAGCAGTGAAGGAAACAAAAGAAAAGTTCGGAGTAGGAATTAAAATCCATGGAGAAGAAATAAAAACTTTGAGGTTCGCCGATGACGTTGTAATTCTGTCAGAGACAGCAAAGGACTTGGAAGAGCAGTTGAACGGAATGTAAAGTGTCTTGAAAGTAGGATATAAGATGAACATCAATAATGGAATGTAGTCGAATTAAGTCGGGTGATGCTGAGGGAATTAGATTAGGAAATGAGGCACTTAAAGTAGTAAAGGAGTTTTGCTATTTGGGGAGCAAAATAACTGATGATGGTCGAAGTAGAGAGGATATAAAATGTAGACTGGCAATGGCAAGGAAAGCGTTTCTGAAAAAGAGAAATTTCTTAACATCGAGTATAGACTTAAGTGTCAGGAAGTCGTTTCTGAAAGTATTTGTATGGAGTGTAGCCATGTATGGAAGTGAAACATGGACGATAAATAGTTTGGACAAGAAGAGAATAGAAGGTTTAGAAATGTGGTGCTACAGAAGAATGCTGAAGGTTAGATGGGTAGATCACATAACTAATGAGGAGGTATTGTATAGGATTGGGGAGAAGAGAAGTTTGTGGCACAATTTGACAAGAAGTAGGGATCGGTTGGTAGGACATGTTCTGAGGCATCAAGGGTTCATAAATTTAGTATTGGAGGGCAGCGTGGAGGGTAAAAATTGTAGAGGGAGACCAAGAGATGAATACACTAAACAGATTCAGAAGGATGTAGGTTGCAGTAGGTACTGGGAGATGAAGAATCTTGCACAGGATAGAGTAGCATGGAGAGCTGCATCAAACCAGTCTCAGGACTGAAGACCGCAACAACAAAAACATAGGAAAGAATTATATAGGAAGCGCAGGGAAGCTAGAGTGAAATGGTTGCATTAAAAATGCGAAGAAATCGAAAAAGAGATGATTATCGGAGGGCTGACTCTGCCTATAGAAAGTGAAAACAGCCTTCGATAAAATGAAAAGTAAGGGTGGTAACATTAAGAGTGAAATAGGAATTCTAGTCTTAAATGCAGAGCAGGCAGGAGGAAAGAGTACAACGAAGGACTCTAAGAGGGGGAAGACATGTCTAATGACGTGATAGGAGAAGAAACGGGAGTCGATGTAGAAAAAATAGGGGATCCAGGATTAGAATCAGAATTTAAAAGTGCTTTGGAAGACTTAAGATCGAATAAGGCAGAAAGGTTTCCATCAGAATCTCTTAAATCGTTGGAGAGGGGCAACAAAACGATTATTCAATTATTCACGTTGGTGTGAAGAATGTATGGTATGGTGGTATACCACCTGACTTCCTAAAAACCATTACCCACGCAATTCCGAAGATTGCAAGAGGCGCCAAGAGCGCCAATTATCGCACAATCAACTTAATAACTCAGGCATGCACGTTGCTGACAAGGATAATATACAGATGAATGGAAAAGAAAATTGAGGATGTGTTAGATATCTATCAGTTTGGCTTCAGGATAGGTAAGGGCACCAGAGAGGCAATTCTGACGTTGCGCCTGAAAATGGAAACAAGACTAAAGAAAAATCAAGACACATCCACAGGATTTCTCGACCTGGAAAAGTGTTCGACAGTGTCAAATGGTGCAAGTTACAAAGTGAATTCATGGTCTTCTTTTTGTATCTAGCTAAATGCCTCATACTTTACTTGTTATTGTTCAGAATACCGCTCTTCATAAATTTCTGTTCCAAGCATACATGAAAGGACCGAGTGAGGTTAGCACAATGGACTCACATCAGGGAAAACGACTGTTTAAATCAGCATCCGGTCATCCAGACTTAGGTTTTTCGTGATTTCCCTAAATCATTCCAGGCTGATGTGGGGATGGTTAATTTCAAAAGGGGAACGTCCTATCCTATATAGGGTAAAACGTGGGGCTACCTTTTTTTTTCCTTGGCAGGCCCTGGAGGTCTGTCTGTACGAAATGGATGTGTGGGTAAGTGTTTCCTAATGTTCCGGGGTAGATCAGAGAAGTCTCTCCATCAGAGTTTAGCGATACCTGCCTCCTTGTATTTGCTCCATAGATGACCAGCAACACAGCATGCTGCAAATCCAGTCTTTATGCATTTTTCGTGTTCGCTTTATTTGCTAGCAGGATGATGCCACTTGTCACCCCCCCCCCCTTTTACCCCCTCCCCCCCCGCCCTCCCCACGCCCTCTGCTCCGCAACTCTCGCTTTAATACAAGAAGCGAGGCTGCGTTTCTAACGGACGCCTGGAAGCTGGTTTTTTGAAACACTCTTACTGCAGTCACCGAGGTGTGAGTACGTCTGTTCCACTGGAACATGGTTCAGTCTAAGTATGGTTGCTTTGTGTTGGTTGGGATGTTTAGCGATGAGAGGATCTGCTCTTTCATGTCCAGTTACTAATAAATAATGCTTTTTTTGGTGACGTTCACATTTGAAACTAAGTAAATTTAGATATAAGGTAAGGTTTTGTGTTTAGCCACCTGGCCTCATCATCTTAGTTTGTTGCTAATTTCAGTGTTTTATGTCTTGCTATGATTATTTAATACCTGTGATTTGGTGTAGTGTTAATTTGCAACGTATTCAACGTGAATGAACTTTTCCGGTGTAACGGACTTTCGTGTAACACGAGTGATGGTGTCTAGCGCTGTTCACATCTAGTTTTAATTCCGGTTACCATTCTTTCTTTTATTCAGCTTTAGCGAGCTTTTCTATTAGCATTCAAGCGCTGTCCGTTGCGTTTTCCATTCCACGCTACGCGTTCGATGGGTTGAACCTATCTTTCGTGTGCCATCAATTCCCACGTGGCTTAGAATCCGTGTTTTACAGTGGCAACCGATACATCCATTATAATAATTTCCTGCAGCAAAGATTGTTGGAAATAATTTCGGGGTTTGGCCCTGGTTCTCTTATCTGTTGGCAGCATCCTCCTCCAACCACATGGTACTAATTATCCGGTGTATAATGAATCGCTATATGCATGATAATCTTTCCCCGAATCAGATTTTATAGAAATAATTCTGTTTTTCGTGAGTTAAGGACTTGAATTTTCTCCTCCCCTTGTGTGACTAATTATTGGGGCGATCCAGTACTATATTTTCTTCATTAATTCCAAAACATCATATCCCATGTCCTTCCGAGAAATGATTCTCTCTGATTAACTTAGTTATTTAGGTAAATAATTTCTATGTGCAATGGACGATAATTTACTAATATCTTTCCGTGATGTAGTGATTGGTTTTCTGTGTGGAAAGGGAATTTTATGGAAAACATCGATTTTATTGGAGGTGATCCCCGTGTTCCCGATACTATTCCGAATGTGTTTAATAATCGCGAGGTTCCACCCCCTAAGAGACATTCCTATATTAAATGCATCCTAGAGGTCTGTTGAGTCTCAGTATGAGTAAATGAATCTATGATAAACTGGTCGCCACCGTATAGTACAGAATCCGGAGTGTTCTTTTCCGTTGCGCGCCTTAATGTCTTGTCATTTCAGTTATGGTTTAATCTACCATTTTGATGTTGGTTCAATACGACCTTACATATACGGTGAGCCGTGATACTACTTAAGAGATATATTTCATCGCGACTGCCTGAGTAGTCTCATTAATCGAATTAAATCCTTTTGTTACCGTGAAAGGAAGACTCCCTAGGAATGATAGTCGAAAGTGACAGAAGAGTAGAAGCCAACTCAGCGATCCTCAGGCTACGCAGCTAACGAGTGGAAGCTGGTAGGGATCGCATTTTCCCTTCACTACTAGTGATACCTATGACAGTTCAGCGCCTGTGTTATTTCGAATAACGATGCAATGCAATAGGCACTGTGGCGCCTAAAGCCGTTATGAAATATAAGAAATATATTCGCAGTTGCAAATATGGACAACCGTCAGGTGTACACTGGAATGACGACAATGAAAATTTGTGCCGGACATACATCCATGTGTTATTCATCGTAATAAGCGATAACACAGGCACTGCAATATCATATTTATCCGCCGA
Organism: Schistocerca cancellata; assembly: GCF_023864275.1. Taxonomy (NCBI): domain Eukaryota; kingdom Metazoa; phylum Arthropoda; class Insecta; order Orthoptera; family Acrididae; genus Schistocerca; species Schistocerca cancellata. The sequence continues at coordinate 1,039,807,431 of NC_064626.1, forward strand.
CAACAGGGAAACAACGTTCAAGTAAGATGTCTCCTCTGTATGGGCATATACATAATAGACGTACGAGTACAGGGTGCAGACACTTGGTTGGCGGCATATGGAAGTTTGGGGGTGGCCGTGAGTCCTGCTCGGGTAGCCAAATGGTAAGGCGACCTCTTGCGATAAGCGGAAAATACGGCATCGAGTTCCTGTCAGGCACAAATTTTCATTATCGTCATTCAGTTTTAAGGCTGATCGTAGTCCGTATTCGCAAACGTGAATGCGTTTCACGTATTAGTGATGCCGGCTTCGAAAAGTACCAATCTCTTTTCTATATATACATAAAAATCATATTTCTTGATAATAATAAAGACAAAAGAGGTTAAATCTGTTCAACAGATAGAAATATGAGACTTTAAACGACTAGCAGCAGCTGCTTCCTGTCCGGTGAGCTGTGGTATATACTCCGACAGAGGTGTTTGCAGCCCGATGCAAGCCTTTTAACTTGATGCTGCTTCGCTAGCTTGCTTGTCCGTTTTGCTGTTTCTTTATTCAGTAGCTCCTCATTTGGCGTCACAAGGATAAGCCGACCCTGTTTTAGACCATCGCACACAAGGTTCCAATGTCGGGAACCACGGTGGTGACTTCCATTGTGCGACCAACCACGAAACCAGTGAAACAGTTCTCAGCAGCATTTCATAAAAGTAATTGGTTCAGCAGCAGTTGGTACTGAGATATTTAGACAAATTGGTAATGTACTTTATCTTTGTTAGTATTTTTCCTACTGTATAGTAATAACTGTAAATATATATAGGATAATACCTATGCTGCGATCCAGACTAGAACTACCACAGAAACCTAGTTGTAGGAATAGCTGAAAATAGGCTAAAATTCAACAGAAGGAATTTAAGGGAATGTAATCCATTCAAGAAAAAAGTCATCCTCAGCCGATAGGCGTCACTGGATGCGGATATGGAGGGCATGCGGTCAGCACACCGCTATCCCGGCCGTTGTCAGTTTTCGTGACCGGAGCCGCCCCTTATCTGTCAAGTAGTCCCTCAGTTGTCCTTGCAAGGGCTGAGCGCACCAAGCTTGCCAACAGCACTTGGAAGATCCAGATGATCACCTAGTGAAATGCTAGCCTAGCCAGACCGCGCTTAACTTCGCTGAACTGACGGGAATTGGTGTCACTGTGCGGCCAGGCCGTTGGCCAACAAACACTGTAAAACTATAAAGATTGAACGTTTTGATTCGTTATTAATTTCTCAGTTACATCAAAGTTATAACTCCAAAGAGCGTAACTGGTTTACCGTAAAATAATGTTTGGACAGGCCTTCATACAATGGTTCCACTTGGGTATAAATATTTTTGTTGGATACCGACGAATACGAGGGGCTTTCAGTATTTAATGCAGCATTTTTTCCTCGGCCGGTTTTGGTTGAAAAAATGCAGAATTTGCTGTGGGATATTGTGGAATGTCATGCTTCAACCCCTATAGATCCACGAGGTTCCGATAGTTGGCGGCGCTATTCGTTGCCTTCAGAATGGCGTCTGTAATGGAGGTGCGACCCAAGCAGAAAGATGTCATTGAGTTTCTGTTAGCGGAAAACCAGAGCACTGAAGATATTCATAGGCGCTTGCAGAATGTCTACGAAGACCTGGCAGTGAACCAAAGCACTGCGAGTCGTTGGGCGAGACGTCTATCATCATCTCAACAATGATCTTCCGCATGTCGACCCATCACACACAACTGTGGGTCCTGCAATGCTGGAACGTGCGGGCACTCTCATCCGAGGTGATGGACGCATCACAATCAAACTGAGACGCCCTGCTAAACCCGCAGGACAGGACAAGTAGTAGAAAGTAGGAATTGTAGAAGGGGGCCAGAATGAGCGGCTGTCAGTTTAATGTTCAAACATTACAGTGCAACTTCTAAGTTTGACTATTGACAGAAAACGTCTTTAATTCTAAAACGGCTGAAGGCCCATGAATTAAATACAACTGCTGTAAACATATATATATATATATATATATATATATATATATATATATATATATATATATATATATATATATAACAGAAGGCTCTAGGCTTTAACCTTAAATAATATCTAAGGCCAAGCGATGCAAGACTTGACCAGTCAGATAGATTAAGTTTTTAAAAGCAGCTGAAGGCCGATAAATTTAAAACAACATAACTACAATAACCTTTCAATAGGCAAAAGGTCCAAGCTTCATGACCAATAAGAAACCTTACTCCAAAACGGCTGAAGGCCTTTGTTTAAAAAGAAAACTGCAAGCACTTTTCCAAGGCAGAAGGCCCAAAGCTTTTAACCTTAAATAGTATTTAAGCCCAAGTGTTGTAAGGCTTGATAAGTAAGAATCCAAATTTTAAAGCGGCTGAAGACCCATCATTTTAAGAACAATACAATTACGATAAATTTTCAACAGGAAGAAGGCCCACGGCTTTATCTTGAAAGAATATAATACTTAATAAGTAAGAACCTTAAAACTTAAAGCGGCTGAGGGCTCATGCTTTAAAAAAAAAAACAATAGAACTACCACACATTTTCAATCGGCAGAAAGCCCACAGCTTTATCTTCCAAAACGTAATACTTGATAAGTAAGATCTTTAAACTTAAAGCGGCTGTAGGCCGATGCTTTTAAAAACAATACAGTACAATAAATTTGCAACAGGCAGAAAGCTCACAGCTTTATCGAACTGCCCTCCTGACACGTTCCAACTCACCACGACAGACGACAACCGGGAAGTAACAGTAGTGCAGCAAAGATAATACGTGAGGGCTATATCGATAGGCGCTGCTGCTGCCGCTGACGGGCAGACAAAGCAGCAACTCAGTGACAACAGAAACTAACATAACGAGGTGGCAACACAAAAAAAAACAGGATGTAAAATAAGAGATGGCACGAGCGCGAGCCACGCACGGATCACAAACACCTCGTCGCACAACTGAACTTCGCTGTTGGTAGTGCAGACATACTCGTCCACCAGTTGGGGTACTCAAAAGTGGTCTGTGCCCCATGGGTTTCTCACCGCCTAACAGAAGACCACAATGAGCAATGATGTATCCTCCGTGCGGAATTGCTTGAACATTGCGAGGCTGATGGTGGCAATATTTTGTCGAACTTCGTAGCAGGTGATGAAACATGGATTCGTCACTCCTTCCTCATCCACCCTCTAGCACTTTCCGACTTCCATTTCTTTGGCCCAATGAAGGATGTACTCCATGGGGAGCAGTACGTGGATGATGGGGAGGTTACTGAAGCAGCAAGAAGATGGCTCCGACGTCGACCAGTAGAGTGGTAACATGCGGGCATCAGACTCTCCCAGTAATGCGGCGTAGGATCGTCGCATTGAACGGAGATTATGTTGAATAGGGTTTTGTAGCCAAAAAGAGGGGAATAATAATGTAATGTATTGGAATCCCGAATAAAATCAACCTGTTTTCAGAAAAAAATTATGTTGCATTACTTACTGAACTCCCTTGTAATGTGGTCTATTCATTCATGGTTTAAAGGGATGCTTTGGATCTTGCGCATCCGATTTTCATGCGGCTGAGGCGGCTTCAGGTTTTTCTGGCAACTATATTCCTATAGATGATGCGGTTGGGTAAGTCTGCCTCGCCTGGCATTGTCCAGAAAATTGTCCAATTAGATAGCCATGTTTCTTCTAAACTGCATGGATCACATTGGTGCAGATTGTTGAAATACCACGCATGCTTTTAATACTGAATCTTGATGTATGGAGTGTGAGAAACAACTTGTATACCATTGTGCAATTCCAGTTCACTGCCGGTTGCCGTCTGACGTCTGGTAAATCTGAATTGGACATGGAGCTGGTATTGCTTTTTGCTTGCCAATGACGATTATTTTCATTGTATCGTTAAGATGAACATTATTATTTCTGATATTACTGCTTCTAGCACGCAAAGGAACACATTACTCTGCCGCAGAATACACAATGGACTGTGCTGCCGTACGTAAAGCGTCTGTTTTTGCTCCCCAGTTTGTTGCAGCCAGCTTTCAGATAATGTTCTTTCTAGAATTAATTTTTTGTCTAGCCATTTCAAGATAATTCCTACATGTGAGATAACGTTCAAGTAGATTTTAGGGTGAATATTGTGGTTTAAATGTGCTCCCCACAAGTTTTATTAGGTTGTTTTAGTATGATCGGACAACGGCTTTGCCGCAGTGGATACACCGGTTCCCGTCAGATCACCGAAGTTAAGCGCTGTCGGGCGTGGCCGGCACTTGGATGGGTGACCATCCGGGCCGCCATGTGCTGTTGCCATTTTTCGGGGTGCACTCAGCCACGTGATGCCAATTGAGGAGCTACTCGACCGAATAGTAGCGGCTCCGGTCAAAGAAAACCATCGTAACGACCGGGAGAGCGGTGTGCTGACCACACGCCCATCCTATCCGCATCCTCAACTGAGGATGACACGGCTGTCGGATGGGCCCGATGGGCCACTTGTGGCCTGAAGACGGAGTGCTTTTAGTGTGATCGGGCTAGAGTTTCCACTCTTTATTAGACCAATTTAATGAATCTAGATCCTCAAAGAGGGTTTCTTTTAGTTCTTCGAAAGATTTACTTTGTATGTATATTGTGTGGTAAAATGAGAGTACATTACAAATACGAACACATCACAAAAGCTTACATACAATACGTACATGTAGCTCTGGAGGTAACTTCTGGTGAGTTAAAATGCAAGGTCAACTGTTTTCACTAGTTCACAACATCGTTGCTGGCACTATGTACATCTTTAGTTCTTCAGACCTCCTGCTTGGACACTCTGTAGCCACATATTGCGTGCTATGTAGCACATTATCACAATCTCAGAATGGATTTTCAGCCTTTCTTCGCTTTAGAAGCCAGAATTTATATTTCCATGATTTGTCCTAATTCTGGTTAAAGATGCCCATTCCTTTCTAGGTAAACTGAAACCAGGCGCAGTTCTGCATGGATTGTTGATTAAACCTATTTTCTTGGGATTTGAAAAGGTCCATTCTTCATGCCACGTCTGATTAGCGTCGAAATTAGATTCGACAAGTTTTCTACCAAGAATCCATGATGTATTCCTGGATTTCAGTCTCTATGGTTTCTGGGCCGAACCGCACAAGAACCCTGTGTTCGGCGTGGGGCGGCGGTGGGGTGGGTGCATTACTGAGCCCTGTTTTTGGGTTATGGATCGCTGAGGGCCACGGCGGGACGAAGCCTCTCCGTCGTTTATAGGTCCCCGGTTTAATACACGAAACACACACACACACACACACACACACACACACACACACACACACACACACAGACATACACTCCGCCACGCTTGCAGAGCATGGATGTAGATAAAACAAATGCACCAAAAGTATTGCCACTGAACTCGTTGTCTTATTCCGAAGCAAATCTTTTTATTATCGAAGTTCTCTATTTTCTGTAATACTTCAACATATTCGTTATCGTCGCAGTGCTGAGCTTGTGTGACATTACAGCTTTATTGTTGCATACGTCTCTGCTCTCTCTTCCGCTAGCTCAGTTATCGTCATGCAACGTCTTTCCTTCAACATTTTATTGAAAAACACACTCCAAGATCAGTATCCACAGTTTGGGTGTCATCACCTACCACAAAACCATCTCCTTCACCTTTTCTCTCGGAAATTAGAACAGAGGCTATTTGCAACAATTATGATCGATCAGTTAAAGTGATGTAGTAGTCTACATTTAGGCATTTTATGAAGGAACAGCTTGCACGTGAAATTTTTCAAAACTGAAAGTAACTGTGGCAGAACAGCAGTAAACAGTCAGACACAGATTTGTAATGGAACCAGCCTTGTTCGGGACGAGGACAAGTGATTCTACTACTACGCAGGCGACTGACACAAGCTACATCTATGCTCCGTTAGGGTCAGTTAGCTGCTATTCCCATCAAATTCTCACACCAATTTCTCAATCAGAAATAATGAATTCTGCAGGTGTTACTCGAGATCAAACTTGTATTGCAAAACCTGTTTTACATACACCCCTGGAAATGGAAAAAAGAACACATTGACACCGGTGTGTCAGACCCACCATACTTGCTCCGGACACTGCGAGAGGGCTGTACAAGCAATGATCACACGCACGGCACAGCGGACACACCAGGAACCGCGGTGTTGGCCGTCGAATGGCGCTAACTGCGCAGCATTTGTGCACCGCCGCCGTCAGTGTCAGCCAGTTTGCCGTGGCATACGGAGCTCCATCGCAGTCTTTAACACTGGTAGCATGCCGCGACAGCGTGGACGTGAACCGTATGTGCAGTTGACGGACTTTGAGCGAGGGCGTATAGTGGGCATGCGGGAGGCCGGGTGGACGTACTGCCGAATTGCTCAACACGTGGGGCGTGAGGTCTCCACAGTACATCGATGTTGTCGCCAGTGGTCGGCGGAAGGTGCACGTGCCCGTCGACCTGGGACCGGACCGCAGCGACGCACGGATGCACGCCAAGACCGTAGGATCCTACGCAGTGCCGTAGGAGACCGCACCGCCACTTCTCAGCAAATTAGGGACACTGTTGCTCCTGGGGTATCGGCGAGGACCATTCGCAACCGTCTCCATGAAGCTGGGCTACGGTCCCGCACACCGTTAGGCCGTCTTCCGCTCACGCCCCAACACCGTGCAGCCCGCCTCCAGTGGTGTCGCGACAGGCGTGAATGGAGGGACGAATGGAGACGTGTCGTCTTCAGCGATGAGAGTCGCTTCTGCCTTGGTGCCAATGATGGTCGTATGCGTGTTTGGCGCCGTGCAGGTGAGCGCCACAATCAGGACTGCATACGACCGAGGCACACAGGGCCAACACCCGGCATCATGGTGTGGGGAGCGATCTCCTACACTGGCCGTACACCACTGGTGATCGTCGAGGGGACACTGAATAGTGCACGGTACATCCAAACCGTCATCGAACCCATCGTTCTACCATTCCTAGACCGGCAAGGGAAATTGCTGTTCCAACAGGACAATGCACGTCCGCATGTATCCCGTGCCACCCAACGTGCTCTAGAAGGTGTAAGTCAACTACCCTGGCCAGCAAGATCCCCGGATCTGTCCCCCATTGAGCATGTTTGGGACTGGATGAAGCGTCGTCTCACGCGGTCTGCACGTCCAGCACGAACGCTGGTCCAACTGAGGCGCCAGGTGGAAATGGCATGGCAAGCCGTTCCACAGGACTACATCCAGCATCTCTACGATCGTCTCCATGGGAGAATAGCAGCCTGCATTGCTGCGAAAGGTGGATATACACTGTACTAGTGCCGACATTGTGCATGCTCTGTTGCCTGTGTCTATGTGCCTGTGGTTCTGTCAGTGTGATCATGTGATGTATCTGACCCCAGGAATGTGTCAATAAAGTTTCCCCTTCCTGGGACAATGAATTCACGGTGTTCTTATTTCAATTTCCAGGAGTGTACGTCTCTAGATGCAACACTCCTGTCAATAAACAGTTCTGGAACACCCACGTCGTGTCAGTAATCCCTAGGCCACCCAGAATGCACCACTCATCCACGCAATGGACAAATAATAGCTGTAGCCTTAATAGATGCTAATACAGAGGACATATTTGCAAGCACTGCATTATGAGAAAGGTAAAGTTGTCATCAAACTTCGAGGTGGTTGGAACATTACAGCGCTTCACTAGGCAAGGCCGCTCCTAAGAAATTCATCTCGGTACGCTTAATCGCAAATTCGCCTTTGTACAGTGGAGCTCGAATCAGCAGTAGTCGTTGAAAGAGAGTTTTAGCGCTCATAATTGGCCGACATATTGAGGAGAGATAGTGGTGTCATCACTAGACTCTGCATCAACTTTTTGAATTAAATACAAACCTCTCGACTTTGCTTTATGGAGTGAGGGCAAATTAAACTGCTGGTAGCGATTCTTAAGTAGACGAGATCATTAGGCTCGGCGACCCCCTAGCTGTTATTCGACACGAATGGACTATTGCCAGCGTTGGATTTCACTGTTTCCCTCCTACAATTATCCTTACCAACAACACAAGCACGACACCACATCGCACATGAATTACGAGGTGCATTCAAGTTCTAAGGCCTCCGATTTTTTTTTCTCCGGACTGGAAAGAGATAGAAACACGCGCATTGTGTTAAAACGAGGCCGCGTTCATTGTCAATACGTCCGAGAGATGCCAGCACCGTACGGCAGGTGGAATTTTACCGCCAGCGGCGAGAATGAGAACTGTTTTAAATACTTAAAATCGCGACGTTTTCCTTACTTGAACAGCGTGCAATCATTCGTTTTCTGAATTTGCGTGGTGTGAAACCAATTGAAATTCATCGACAGTTGAAGGAGACATGTGGTGATGGAGTTATGGATGTGTCGAAAGTGCGTTCGTGGGTGCGACAGTTTAATGTAGGCAGAACATCGTGTGACAACAAACCGAAACAACCTCGGGCTCGCACAAGCCAGTCTGACGACATGATCGAGAAAGTGGAGAGAATTGTTTTGGGGGATCGCCGAATGACTCTTGAACAGATCGCCTCCAGAGTTGGCATTTCTATGGGTTCTATGCACATAATCCTGCATGACGACCTGAAAATGCGAAAAGTGTCATCCAGGTGGGTGCCACGAATGCTGACGGACGACCACATGGCTGCCCGTGTGGCATGTTGCTAAGCAATGTTGACGCGCAACGACAGCGTGAATGGGACTTTCTTTTCGTCGGTTGTGACAATGGATGAGACGTGGATGCCATTTTTCAATCCAGAAACAAAGCGCCAGTCAGCTCAATGGAAGCACACAGATTCACTGCCACCAAAAAAATTTCGGGTACCCGCCAGTGCTGAAAAAATTATGATGTCCATGTTCTGGGACAGCAAGGGCGTAATCCTTACCCATTGCGTTCCAAAGGGCACTACGGTAACAGGTGCATCCTGCGAAAATGTTTTGAAGAACAAATTCCTTCCTGCACTGCAACAAAAACGTCTGGGAAGGGCTGTGCGTGTGCTGTTTCACCAAGACAACGCACCCGCACATCAAGCTAACGTTACGCAACAGTTTCTTCGTGATAACAACTTTGAAGTGATTCCTCATGCTCCCTACTCACCTGACCTGACTCCTAGTGACTTTTGGCTTTTTCGAACAATGAAAGACACTCTCCGTGGCCGCACATTCACCAGCCGTGCTGCTATTGCCTCAGCGATTTTCCAGTGGTTAAAACAGACTCCTAAAGAAGCCTTCGCCGCTGCCATGGAATCATGGCGTCAGCGTTGTGAAAAATCTGTATGTCTGCAGGGCGATTACGTCGAGAAGTAACGCCAGTTTTATCGATTTCGGGTGAGTATTTAATTAGAAAAAAATTCGGAGGCCTTAGAACGTGAATGCACCTCGTATGGCTACGTACACGACGTAGCTACATTTATGACAACACCAGGCTGTGACCTGCAAGAATTTTGTTCAGTCGCTATGAAAACATGTGAGGAGAACCTGCTTCATCACCGAGCGAGGTGGTGCAGTGGTTAGACACTGGACTCGCATTCGGGAGGACGACGGTTCAATCCCGCGTCCGGCCATCCTGATTTAGGTTTTCCGTGATTTCCCTAAATCGCTCCAGGCAAATGCCGGGATGGTTCCTTTCAAAGGGCACGACCGACTTCCTTCCCCGTCCTTCCCTAATCCGATGAGACCGATGACCTCGCTGTCTGGTCTCCTTCCCCAAAATAACCAACCAACCTGCTTCATCACGTAATAAAGACATAAGAAAGGAATACCCTGCAGGACTCTTGTGCCTTGCACCACCACTGTGGGATACATGACAGCATAGTCAATGACAACTGAAGTTGTATCTGTACTACTTAAACAAAGCAAAATTATAACGATAAGAAATTCAATGAGACATACTGAGACGACCAAAGAGGCTGCAGTAGTGCGCTTTCGTCCATAAAATTGATCGGACTTATAAAGAGAAATAATGCATGTTGCCTTAATCTACTGTAGATAATAACATACAATCTAAGGTGACATTTTCTTACTGCGTTAGTAACAAGCTGACGTGTGCACCGGACCAGGATTCGAACTTAGATTCCTGTGGACAGTGTGCTACAGTCGTGCTATTAGAGCACTCGCTGTGTGTCTATTCAACGTTTAACTATCTAGTAAGGACTCTCACTCTTCTCCAAACTCCATATAGGCTTCCCCACTATGATTCGCGACTCACACCTCTCTGAGAAATGTGGCGGAGAGTTCAACTAAACGGAAGCCTCAGAACTATTGCTGGAAAGACAAATCAATACTGTTTAGCTGAGTACGTGTAGCGATGAACGTTTGTGGGAAGTTAAAACCGTGTAGTTGGCCTTGAATCGAATTCGAAACCCTACCTTTTGCCGACAGCGTTCTACTATTTCCGATAGCGGAGAACGTATCAGGAATCGACTCAAAGCTTCAGTTATTCACTGTTATCTTCCAGATGTTTCCACTGTCCTTTTTCCCGTTTGCTGCAAGGCCGTACGAAAGATACGTTCACTGCAGATGAGCGGGACTGTTTTTAATTATGAGCGCATATAACGAGAACCATCCCATAAACGGCTTGGTAACTCACACACCCATATTGCTGCCAAGAGTAACAAACAGAAGACTTAAAAGAGATTGACAATCAGTTTGGCTTAAGGAAGATGGATGAGCCAATAATGCAGCCTCTGCAATAGCAACTTTCACTCTGGGAAAGAATGCTTACGGTGAACCGGATACAATATTCTGACGCAGTGCTTAATAGTGGAAGTAAGAAAACGCTCTCATTGAGTTTGTAGACTAAAAAAAGTATTTGATGCGCAAACAGGTGAATCTGTTTGGAATCCTCAGAAGCCAATAATGCAGCCTCTGCAATAGCAACTTTCACTCTGGGGAAGAATGCTTACGGTGAACCGGATACACTATTCTGACGCAGTGCTTAATAGTGGAAGTAAGAAAACGCTCTCATTGAGTTTGTAGACTAAAAAAAGTATTTGATGCGCAAACAGGTGAAGCTGTTTGGAATCCTCATAAGAATTTGTGGAACCTGTAGGGAAACACCTATAATATTCAGTACCCACAGGAACTAAGAATAAACTATGAAGAAACTGAAAGAAAATTTCAGATGTGCGATTAAAATTCTTGATGAAAGGGCATAAGCGACAAGATTCCCCAATGACATTGCTATCACAGCTAACACTAAGAAGGATTGCACTGTCTGATGAGCGGGAATGTGTAATTAACACGGGATATCCCGGGTTTGATTCCCGGCGGGATCAGGGATTTTCTCTGCCTCGTGATGACTGGGTGTTGTGTGATGTCCGTAGGTTAGTTAGGTTTAAGTAGTTCTAAGTTCTAGGGGACTGATGACCATAGATGTTAAGTCCCATAGTGCTCAGAGCCATTTGAACCATTTTGAACACGTAATATGGACTCAGATGGAATAAAGAAAGACGAATATATTAAGCAATAGCGGATATAAGATTATCCGTAAACTCAATGTCAAAACTGGCTAATAGAAGCAGACTAAAAAGGCAAAGAGGGCATCGCTGGCCAAGAGAAGTCTACTGGTAACGAGCATAGGCCTTAACTTGAGGAAGAAATTTCTGAGAATGTGCGTCTAGAAGAAAGGTCTGTATGGAAGTGGATTATGGGTTGTAATACAACCCGGTACGTTGTTCTGGAGTACGACTGTTCATTAGAGACAAGGACATCGTCACGAGTGTCCCAGGGAAGTATGATAGGATCGCTCTTGTTCTCAATGTACATGAACTATCTCACGGATAGGGTGCGTAACTACTTGCCAATGACGTTGTAGTCTACGGGAAAGTGTCTTTGTTGAATGGTTGGGAGGGATAAAGGATGATACAGAGAATTTAGATTTGTTATGATGGATGACTCATAGTTCTAAAGAAAACCGTAAGTTATCGCAGGTGATTATTAAAAACAATCCTGTAGTATTCAGATACATTATTAGTGGTGTCCTTCTCGATATAGTCACGACGATTAGATAATATGTAGTAGTAGTGTTACAAAATTATATGAAATTGAACGAAGACGTAAGGACCATAACAAGGAAGGCATAAGATCGACCTCGATTCATCGGGGGCATTCTAGGAAAGTTTCGTCATTTGTCAAGTAGACCGCGTGTAAAAAAATAACACGATGCATTCCTGAGTACTGGTCGAGTGTTCAGGATCCGCAACAATAATGCAGCCTCTGCAATAGCAACTTTCACTCTGGTGAACAATGCTTACGCTGAACCGGATACACTGGATTAATCACTATAAATAAGAAGTGTTCGACCATCTTTTCCACTAACGATAAACTTATCTTGATCACCAGAATATGTAATTTCATTATTTTTAACTTGTCATGGCGGCTTTCGGTATCACCATCATCAGATCTTATTCCGATATACAATGTCTTGTTACATAATAAATATTCCTTCATAGTGTCAGTGTGGATTAAAGGAAGACATCGAAGCAGTTACGAAACGTGCTGCTAAACTTGATACCAGTAGTTTAGATCAAATAGCGAGTATTACTGAAAAGCTCCGTGAACTTAAATGGGATTCTTACCGCGAAACATTATTGAGAAAATTTGAGAACCAGTATTTGCGGCTGACAGCAGAACGATTCTACAGCCGCCAGATTACATTTTCTGTACGGACAGCGAAGACAAAATAAGAAAAATCGGTGTTCGTACGAAGGTATACACTAATAAGTCAAAACATTACGATCACCTCCCACTGAGGCGCTGGATGCCGCCTGGTGGCATTGCGAGCAAGTGTTGCGGTACTAAAAATACGTCAACAGAGCAGATCCGGACGGGGGATGACTCTAGCGAAGATATGGGCTGCAAATGGGGAAATCCACTGACGTAAGCGACTTTGACAAAGGGCAGATTATTATTACGCAGAGCCTGTGAACGAGTATCTCGAAGTCGGCGACGCTGGTTGAATGTTCACATGCCGCTGTCAAGAGCATCTACGGAAATAGGTAGAAGCACAGTGAAACTACCACTAGACACTAATGGTTGGACGTGCACGACTCTTCACAGAACGTGGGGTTCGGAGGCTTGTCTGATCTGTAAAGCAGGATAGATGATGATGATCTGTGTTGAAAGAGCACAATGCTGGTGCACGCACAAGTGTTTCGGGGCACACCGTTCATCGTCCACTGCTGAAGACGAAGCTCCGCAGCAGACCATCCTCGTGTGCTTACATGTTGACCCAACGACTTTATCAATTACGCTTGCAGTGGGCACGGGACCATCGGGATTCGACCGTCGATCAATGGAAACGTGTCGGCTCTTCGATCGAATCACATTTTTGCTGTACTAGATCGATGGTCGTCTCCACAAACGCTGTCATAGAGGTGAAGGGTAGCTCAAAACGTGCAGCACAGGCTGCTGGGAGCAGGATTATGCCATGGGAGGCATTATCCTACGCTTGCCTGGGACCTGTGGTAGTAATCGAAGATCTGCTGACAGCTGCGAAGCACTTGCATTCCATCATACTGATGTCTTCCCGAACGGCGATATCATCTTGTAGCAGTATAATTCTCTGTGTCTCGAAACCAGAAGCGTACTACAGTAGGTTGAGGAGCGTTACGATGAACCCACGTTGACGTCTTGGCGGCATTATTCACCTGATGTATACCCTATGAAACCCATATGGGTAGCTATCGGTCGCTATCACCGTGTACGCAGATCAGCGGCCCGTTATTTACCTGTGGGTAGACATCTAAAGCCACATACCTCCATAAACCTACCAAAAAGCTTTCGGATCCCTGATACGCAGAATCAGTGATGTATTTCCTTACAAAGAGGGACAAACAATCTTACAAGCAGCTGGTCATAATATTTTGGTACATCGGTATATAGACAGTCGCTTTTCCCTCGCTCCATTTGAGAATGGAACGGGAAGGGGCATCACTAGTATCGGTACAAGGTACCCTCCGATGTGCACCGTTTGATGGTTTGTGGAGTATGTATGTAGCTGTAGATATAGATTCAGGAAACGCAGGCCGGAATTGGGACACAATGAAAGAAAAAATGTTAAGACACCAGAGCATAACTTCCGTGGTATTAGAGGAAGCCGTAGGGTGCAAAACTGGTTCGGGGAAATAGAGACTGGAATATATCTAACAAAGGTATTAAATAAAATGCCTCTGCCCTGAGACGACTACCATAAGTCGTGTGATATATAAATGAGAAAGGAAGGAAGGAGGAAGATTAAGGTTTAACGACCCGTTGACGATAATTTCGTAGGAGACAGGGCATACGTTCAGAATTGGGGATGTATAATCGACCGTGTCGTTTCCAAAGGAACTAACCCAGCAGTTATTTGCCTTAAGCGATTGAGGGAGACAGAAATTTTAACCACTATCCTACCGGACACGACATCAATGTGTTACCACTGCGCCAACTCATTCGCTAGCCAAACAAGAGTAGGAACGAAGTCTGCTATTACTCACGCATGATTGCAAAATAAAGTCAACGAAGTGCTAGTAACAGTGTCTAGCACGTGATAGTCAGCATGCATCAAACTAAATTGGACTATAGAATTTTTTAAAGCAACGCAAAAGAAATATCGTGAAGAACTACGTGGTTACAGCTGCTAGAGTCTCTTGTACACACACCTTGATGGCACTAGAGAGTTAAACAATTACAAAGCTGTTTTTCTGCGCAGCGTCATAGCTGTCACTCAGTTTGTATGATATCGACAGTACCCCGCCAGTTGAGAGGGAAGCTATGAACACGTCGTCGCTGGAATGGATTTTAGGTGACTCAGAAGTATCACAGACGAGCAACGTAGCTGGAAAATTATTTAATTGTGTACAAAATACAAAGTTTATCGCCGGAAGCCCTAGATTATTCCACGCAGCGCCCCCCGTGGATTCCTGCTGGTGTCACTGGCCGACAACAGCCGGCGCCATCTTGGAGGCGGCTCATTTCCATGCGGGAGCAACGAGCGACGGCTGGTTATCTGATTCTCACCAGCAGATTAAAAGCCCGGCTTTAATTAACACCCTGAAATCACTTGGTGTGACATGTTTATAAATTCATCATTACGCTCCTTAACAATCTCTTCTCGTCACGATTCGGTGGTAAAGGTGCCCTCCTGATTTTACTGGCTGTTAGGTTACTCGACACATTAACGTTGACCGGCGCACGGATGAGAAATATTGTCTACTTGACTTTCGATAAGCCATCTATTAGAACTAATACAAGCACGCCGCGGAAAGGAATCTCTTTTGGTAGAAATTAGTGCTGTGATATGTATCAAATGAAAGTCAGGGGAGATGAGAGGAGTAACTTTTTTCGTATAGCTCATTCACTTCTGGAAAAATCACCTTGCATTTCTTCTAAAGGCGCAATATTTGTTGTTGCTGAGTATTGACGCAATAAGTATTTCATTCGACGACAAGGGACAACATATAAAGTTATTGAAGGGTTCAAGACGACTATGGATGAACAGAAATTTTCAGTGATTGTCCGTGAAGAGCTCTAGAAAGAAAAGAGCAAGTTTCAGAATATTTGTATTTCAGTTGAAAATTGCGTTCTAGCTGTAAATGAATCTTTCAACCTTCATTTTCTTATTTATTAAAAATCACTGAATTAAGCACGGATAATCCGCAAGCCCGATAATCTGCACCCACATAATCGGGGGAGTGCTGTAATTACCAGAGTGTCGTATAAGTTTTCACTTTTATTTCTTATAGACTTACAAAGAACTCTGTGACAGCCGCTCGGAATGGCCACGCGGTTTGAGGCGCCATGTGGGCATGGGTGTGGTGTTGTTCTTAGCATACCTTAATTAAAGTATTGTGTAAGTCTAAGGACCGATGACCTCAGCGGTTTGGTCTCTTAGGAATTCACACAATTTGAACTCTGTGACAATCTACAGGGCGGCCATTGATCGTGACTGGGCCAAATATCTCACGAAATAAGCGATAAACGAAAAAACTACAAAGAACGAAACTTGTCTAGCTTGAAGGGGGAAACCAGATGGCGCTATGGTTGGCGCGCTAGATGGCACTGCCATAGGTCAAACGGATATCAACTGCGTTTCTTTAAGTAGGAACGCCCAATTTTATTACATATTCGTGTAGTACGTAAAGAAATATGAATGTTTTAGTTGGACCACTTTCTTCGCTTCGTGATAGATGGCGCTGTAATAGTCACAAACATATGGCTCACAATTTTAGACGAACAGTTGGTAACAGGTAGGCTTTTTAATGTACAGAACGTAGGTACGTTTGAACATTTTATTTCGGTTGTTCCAATGTGATACATGTACCTTTGTGAACTTATCATTTCTGAGAAAGCATGCTATTGCAGCGTGATTACCTGTAAATACCACATTAATGCTATAAGTGCTCAAAATCCTGTACGTCAACCTCATTGCATTTGGCAATACGTGTAACGACATTCCTCTCTACAGCGAGTAGTTCTCCTGTAATGTTCGCACACGCATTGACAATGCACTGACGCATGTTGTCATGCGTTCTCGGTGAATCACGATAGCAAATATCCTTCAACTTTGCCCACAGAAATAAATCCGGGAACGTCAGATCCGGTGAATGTGCGGCCCACTGTATGGTGCCGTTCGACGACCAATCCACCCGTCATGAAATATGCTATTCAATACCACTTCAATCGCACGCGAACTATGTGCCGGACTTGTTGGAAGTACATCGCCATTCTGTGAAGCAGTGAAACATCTTGTAGTAGCATCGGTAGAACATTACGTAGGAAATCAGCATACATTGCACCATTTAGATTGCCATCGATAAAATGGGGGCCAATTATCCTTCCTCCCATAATGCCGCACCAGACATTAACCCGCCAATGTCGCTGATGTTCCACTTGTTGCAGCCATCGTGAATTTTCCGTTGCCCAGTAGTGCATATTATACCGGTTTACGTTACCGCTGTTGGTGAATGAGGCTTCGTCGCTAAGTAGAACGCGTACAAAAAATCTGTCATCGTCCCGTAATTTCTCTTGTGCCCAGTGGCAGAACTGTACACGACGTTCAAAGTCGTCGCCATGTAATTCCTGGTGCATAGAAATATGGTGCGGGTGCAATCGATGTTGATGTTGCATTCTCAATACCGACGTTTTTGAGATTCCCGATTCTCGCGCAATTTGTCTGCTACTGATGTGCAGATTAGCCGCGACAACAGCTAAAACACCCACTTGGGCATCATCATTTACTGCAGGTCGTGGTTGACGTTTCACATGTGGCTTAACAATTCCTGTTTCCGTAAATAACGTAACTATCCGGCGAACGGTCCGAACATATGGATGATGTCGTCCAGGATACCGAGCAGCATGCATAGCACACGCCCGTTAGCCATTTTGATCACAATAGCAATACATCAACACGATATCGACCTTTTCCGGAATTGGTAAACGGTCCATTTTAAAACGGGTAATGAATGACGAAGCAAATATCGTCCTCACTGGCGGAATGTTACGTGATACCACATACTTGTACGTTTGTGAATATTACAGCGCCATCTATCACAAAGCAAAAAAGTGGTCCAACTAAAACATTCATATTTCTTTACGCACTACACGAATATGTAATAAAAAATGGGGTTTCCTATTTAAAAAAAAACGCAGTTGATATCCGTTGGACCTATGACAGCGCCATCTAGCGGGCCAACCATACCGCCATCTGGTTTCCATCTTCAGGCTAGACGAGTTTCATTATTTGCAGTTTTTTCATTGAACGCTTATTTCGTGAGATATTTGGCCCGGTCACTATCAATGGACCACCCTGCATACATACACCGGTGTGCAAAACTTAGGGACGAACGCATGACGTGTCACTGCTAAGTAACATAGCTCGACGAAACGTGGACCATACACAGAAAGAACCGCTGCAGTGTAGTACAGAATGTAACTGAAATATATACGCAGTGAAACGAACAGGAATAAACCTTTTATTACACTGTAGTTGCCGTGATTTCTGACTCTTCCCTGGAAATTACCAATGGCGCCACATGGTCCTTAATAGCATGTGTGATCGCCACGATTGGCAGTGCATGCTCTGCAACGTGCTCCCGCGCTGGCCACAAAGTTGAAAAGGAGTTCTAGGGGTAGGGCCTCCCATTCCTCCACCAACGTGGTTGAAAACTGCTGAATGCTCGTTGGCCCATGTGAACGTGCTAAATAACGTCTCCTAACGCATCGTATACATGTTCTATGGGACTGAAGTAGGGTAACGGCAGGCCAATCGCTTCGCCGAACATTTTCTCGTTCCAAGACCTCCTTCACCCTCACTGTTCGATGTGGTCAAGAATTGTCATTCATAAATTAAAATCCGGGCCGAATGCATCCCCGAAAGGCGCACGTGGGAAACGAGTGTATTGTCATAATAACTCTGACCGTGTTAAAAGGTTTGGAGGTCAGTACGACCATGCAACAATACACTTCCCCACACCGTAATACCTGACCGACCAAGATGATCTTGTCTGACAATGTTCCTGGGTGCACTACGTGTTCCCACCTCTCCACTTACGAGGATACGTCATCCGATGCGTCATCCGAAAAGAGCAGACGACATCACTCCTCCAGTGCCTATGCTCTTGGCGCAATCGTAATCGGTGCTGCCGACTTGCGATTGTCAGCGGATACAGCGAACTGGTCTTCGCACAAAAGGGCCATCCCCATGCGGTCAACGTGCCACTGTGGAGCGTATTTGCATGCCTCGCAGACCTGTTATTGCGGCTGCAGTTGCACCCGCTGACTGACCAGAGACCCTTATTAGCTATGACGCAGTGTATCGGTCATCTACTGTTGCAGGTGGCCGTAGTCGATCACCTCGTCTCATTCGGGCAGCAGTGCCTGTGATTCAGAGCGCTCCCCATGCACGTGAAACAATGCTGTGAGCAACACCAAACTCCTGGGGCTGCACCCATCACATTTCGTTCTTCTAATTTCCCGATGACACTTGCCCTTGTGAAGTCGTCCAAATGTTGACTTCGGGCCATGTTGTAACCAAGTACATCACCATCGTAAATGCTCGCTGACTGATACACAACGCCTTTTCCCATTTTTTCAACTGCCTCGTTTTGCGAGGCCTACCCTATTTGGCACTATAGTCATACAGACCTCACGACAGCTGACGTCCAGCATCTACACACGACTGGGACGCTTCTGGCAGCTTTCTCTCGCACTTTCATTCATTTACGCCTAGTAACTGATACGTTATGTTACCTAATCTATCTCGTCCTTAAGTTTTGCAGAGCAATGGATCAAAGTCCACCGTTGCATTTTCTTTCTGTATGTTCAGGTTAATCTCAGAAAATTCCGTAGGGATTGTGGTACGAATTCCACTAATGGGTAATTTGAATTACGAGGAGGGTTTGTGCATATAATTTATTACCGCAAAGTGATGATGAGTATGTAATACATCTATTGTTATCTGTTCCATATTTAATTTGCAGCCGGCCGCGGTGGCAGAGAGGTTCTAGACGCTTCAGTCCGGAACCGCACGACTGCTACGGTCGCAGGATCGAATCCTGCCTCGGGAATGGGTGTGTGTGATGTCCTTAGGTTAGTTTGGTTTAAGTAGTTTTAAGTTCTAGGGAACTGATGACCTTAGATGTTAGGTCCCATAGTGCTCAGAGCCATTTGAACCATTTTTGAACCATATTTAATTTGCGTTTGGAGTGATATTTCACAACAATGATGAGAGCTGAGAGTTGGTCAGCTACTGAGGAGGCGACATCTGGCTGGAAAAGCAGTCAAGTAAACAGCCGACGAAACACCAGAGAGCAGCGAAGCCTGACCAGAACGATTTCGGGCTTGGTTCAAGCACAGTAGCTCAGCGTGTTCGGTGAGGTGATTGCCCCCCCCTCCCTCCCCTCCCTGTAATAAAACACTGGGTAAATTTTCCATTAAAGAAATCTGAGAGATGTCATGTGACTTACACACAGAGCAAAAAAAAAAAACCGACAAAGAAGCAGATAGAAAGAAGAGACAATGAAGAGTGTCCTAAGGATAAAGCAAGTACCTAGAAGCTTTAAGGGTAGTGGTTTCAAATTGTGGTCGAATCACAAATTTCTCAGTCTGACTTTTAATCAAGCATTCACCTCTCAGTGACGTGTAGACTGGTTAGAAACAACACGTGATTTGTATTCCGGAAAACTGTACCTTCCATTCCGCCGGGCGGAATACTGGGGTGTCTGGTACAAGCAAGCCTCTGAAGTGGTGACCAATCGAAAGACTTGCATCAGGCCATCGTGCCGCGTGAACAGTTATTAGCGGAAACTTTACAACTATATCTTATTCTCATATACATATCATAAATTGGCGCATTTTTCGGTCTAATCTCAGGAACTACTGATGGGATTTTGATATGGTTTCCTCTAATAAATAGACTGATTCACAAAGTAGGTTTGTTATGTAAGATATTAACATACCTTGTTGTTTCTGAATCATGCAAGTCGTCCGTCCCTAGATATATAGTGCTACGCACAGGAAACCGTTGTGGGTAGCTAGATTTAGGTACTAACACAGGGTGTTTCACATGTGACACAAATGCTGACTCTAACGTTGCGAGGCGACCAATACCAGCGTAGGCACGTCCCGCCGATCACCGCATGATGCCTCGTCCTTTGAGCGGACAGCGTCACAAGTGATGTGTAGTTTTTTGTCAATAAAAATTAGTGAGTTACGAGTGGCGTTGGAAAGACGTCCGAGGAACTCTTTGCGCCATTTACACTTGCAGACAAGCCAGTCAGTAGCATCTGCTCATAGTGCTGTAAACAAACTCAAACTGTAATGTTGCGAAATAACGAAGTAGCATCGTGTGACCAATAAAGATACTGTTGCTCGACATTAGTAGTGCAAATGAATCCTGCAGTGTTCTTGATGGAGATGGTGGTTCTGAAAATTGCGCTTCTTTTCTGATGAAGCATGGCTCGATTTATCGGGATGTACGAATTCACAGAACAGTCTACGTCGGAGTTCTGAAAACCCTTATCAGTTACAATAAGATCCTCTGCATGATGTAAAAACGGGCGAGGTGGGCAATTGTGACAGTACGTATTATAGGACCGATCTTTTCCTTCCAAACCATAACTTTTGATAGATATGCGAACAGTTTTTACATAATTAACGAAACGACCTCAGGTTGTTTCATGCAGGAAAATTCTGGACAAGAGAAAAGGAAATACTGCAGCAATATGATAAGAAAAGCAGAGAATTATTTGAAACATAACACGGAAAGACAGATGCATCAAAAAACAAAAAAAAAATTCTTTTGGAAAATTCACTTAAAGTGAGCACTGTATAAAGTATGAGTGTGGGAAAAGATCGACATATAAAAAAAGTAGAAGACATACTTTTCACTTCTACTCAACTGTAACGATCCGCGGCCCTACTTTAAGTCTTAATAACCTTATTCAGTTGACGTTGAAGTTACCACACTATCAATAAACGAAATACGGTAAGGAATAAAGAAATTAAGGAATAACAAGGCTTGGGTTGAGCACCGGATGTACACTGATTTATTAAATAATTGAGGACCACAACCGGAATTAGAACTATAGTATTTAATAGAAACAATTTGGAAGACAGAATCCATACCTGCTGACTGGAAAACCGCAATTACACGCTCCATATTTAAGAAGAATGACCCCATTGTGTGCGTTAATTGCAGAGGTACTACTATACTAGAAGTCGCTTATAAAACCCTATCGATTTGCTATTAAACATGCTGATCCCAATAACTGATGAACTAACTGGGGAGTACCAATGCGTTTTCCAGTGAAACAGATTCACATTAGATCATTTATTCATTCAAAGACATATTACTGAGTGGGTCTAGGAAGTCGATGTAGATGTAGATGTTCTCATATTACACTCCTGGAAATTGAAATAAGAACACCGTGAATTCATTGTCCCAGGAAGGGGAAACTTTATTGACACATTCCTGGGGTCAGATACATCACATGATCACACTGACAGAACCACAAGCACATAGACACAGGCAACAGAGCATGCACAATGTCGGCACTAGTACAGTGTATATCCACCTTTCGCAGCAATGCAGGCTGCTATTCTCCCATGGAGACGATCGTAGAGATGCTGAATGTAGTCCTGTGGAACGGCTTGCCATGCCATTTCCACCTGGCGCCTCAGTTGGACCAGCGTTCGTGCTGGACGTGCAGACCGCGTGAGACGACGCTTCATCCAGTCCCAAACATGTTCAATGGGGGACAGATCCGGAGATCTTGCTGGCCAGGGTAGTTGACTTACACCTTCTAGAGCACGTTGGGTGGCACGGGATACATGCGGACGTGCATTGTCCTGTTGGAACAGCAAGTTCCCTTGCCGGTCTAGGAATGGTAGAACGATGGGTTCGATGACGGTTTGGATGTACCGTGCACTATTCAGTGTCCCCTCGACGATCACCAGTGGTGTACGGCCAGTGTAGGAGATCGCTCCCCACACCATGATGCCGGGTGTTGGCCCTGTGTGCCTCGGTCGTATGCAGTCCTGATTGTGGCGCTCACCTGCACGGCGCCAAACACGCATACGACCATCACTGGCACCAAGGCAGAAGCGACTCTCATCGCTGAAGACGACACGTCTCCATTCGTCCCTCCATTCACGCCTGTCGCGACACCACTGGAGGCGGGCTGCACGATGTTGGGGCGTGAACGGAAGACGGCCTAACGGTGTGCAGGACCGTAGCCCAGCTTCATGGAGACGGTTGCGAATGGTCCTCGCCGATACCCCAGGAGCAACAGTGTCCCTAATATGCTGGGAAGTGGCGGTGCGGTCCCCTACGGCACTGCGTAGGATCCTACGGTCTTGGCGTGCATCCGTGCGTCGCTGCGGTCCGGTCCCAGGTCGACGGGCACGTGCACCTTCCGCCGACCACCGGCGACAACATCGATGTACTGTGGAGACCTCACGCCCCACGTGTTGAGCAATTCGGCGGTACGTCCACCCGGCCTCCCGCATGCCCACTATACGCCCTCGCTCAAAGTCCGTCAACTGCACATACGGTTCACGTCCACGCTGTCGCGGCATGCTACCAGTGTTAAAGACTGCGATGGAGCTCCGTATGCCACGGCAAACTGGCTGACACTGACGGCGGCGGTGCACAAATGCTGCGCAGCTAGCGCCATTCGACGGCCAACACCGCGGTTCCTGGTGTGTCCGCTGGCCGTGCGTGTGATCATTTCTTGTACAGCCCTCTCGCAGTGTCCGGAGCAAGTATGGTGGGTCTGACACACCGGTGTCAATGTGTTCTTTTTTCCATTTCCAGGAGTGTATTTAAATATATCTGATATACCCTCAAATTTAATCAAATTAGTTACTGTGTGTACAGGGAGACGTTATCTGTTTTCATTCGTTAGAAACAGCTTTTGAAAGAGTGCGACTGTGAAGACAATGAGTTTCTTTATAAATAACGTTTCTAATACGTTTGTTTGTAAATAACTTTTGTAATACCAGTCACGACTTCCATTTGTTTCTATTTTACATGACATGTATCTCGAAATGATTACCATTTTGAAGTTTGTTTTTTCATAATGTTTTTGATGCGTTAGATTCTTTAGATATACACTCTGTACAGAAGTATATCATATTCTGTTAATTATACCTAAAAACCATCTTTGTAATGGTTTGTAAATGTACGTTTGTTATTCTCGATGTGCACTGTGCACAGAAAATTGTGTGTGATATTTAAAATGTGTGACGCTCTGCAGAAATGGACTACAAGATGACTGTTGTGTACATAGTTCCGCGTAGTCAGTGCGTACACAACTTTCCCACTAGAGAGCGCCCCGCTAAGCACAACAGCGCAGGCGCAGCGCTCGTCCGTCTCCGCACTACGAGATGGCGCTGTCTTAGAGACGGACCAAATTCTGCTTCTGCCGATCCGCATATTAATATGTAACGCAGCCAATGAGATTGCTGCTAACGTAGAACCTTTTCTCCTTACGGATCACACTCGCGCAGTGATACATGAACGCGCGAGGTATTATAACGAGTGTACAGACCTCTAATCAGTCAGTCTGCATTAGTCTGCACCAGTCTGCATTAGTCCGCATTAGTCTGTAGTCAAGTTTCACTTTGCGCCTAATAAGATTACCATATTCCTGTACATAGCCATGAAGAAAATTGTATAGACACTTTGTCAAGTATCAGAGATAGGTGAGAATAAGATTAACGTACCAAGACCAAAGGAACTTCAGATTGTCAATTGTAAACAGCATCCAGAATCAAGTTAAGTAATTTCTATGCTTTTTATTATTTTAGTAAATGTGTGTGAAAATTAATCAAGTTCTGTTTAAAGTTGGTCACCGTCAATCTGCCACTCTAAGCGTGCAAGTGGCATTTCTATCGTCTGACCTAACGGCAGAAGATAAGCACGCCACGATAAGACCACGAGACATATTGCTGACACTCGCCTACTTCGTTAGAGCGACAAGTCAAATAATCTGATGGTGTGTGTACCGAAGGTCTTACAGAACGCACACCACAATGACGAAAGTACAGGTTCTTCTAAATTTCGCCACTAACTACACTTATGAGCCAAAACATTATGACCATCCGCTTAGCAGCTTCTTTGTCTGTTTCTGGAACTAAATACATTTTGCATATCAGTGATCCAGGGATCCGATAGATTGTTGGTAGGTTTGTGGAGATATCTAGCATCAGATGTCTATGTACAGGTCATGTAATTCTCGTGCATAACGGGCCACTGATTTGAGTACGCCGTGATGGCGATAGAGACCCAGTTGGGTTCTATAGGAATTACATCAGGCGAATTTAGTCGCCGAGACATCAACGTAAGTTCACTATAGTGGTCCTTAAAATAGTGAAGCAGAGTTCTGGCTCCGAGACACGGACAATTATACTGCAGAAAAGGGACGTCGCCGTCGGGGAAGACATCAAGCATTCCAAAAAAAAACTCCCAACCTAACCTCAAGTGGGCTACGCTACAGATCTATTTATTTATGAAAATACAATGTACAGTCACCAACAAATTTTACATATTCAGAAGACTGCTGGTCCATCCAGTAGAGAGTGTGCTGCGACAGACTTTATAGTATTCTTCTTCTTGTCTGCAGCGGAAGTTGTCATTTCGACGTCTTCAATAGTTTTATATATTGTCTGTCGTGAGCGTCGACGATATCTGATTCCAAAAAAAAAAAAACTCCCAACCTAACCTCAAGTGGGCTACGCTACAGATCTATTTATTTATGAAAATACAATGTACAGTCACCAACAAATTTTACATATTCACAAGTACCTTTGCCTTTGATCCAAATAAATACAGTTTCATTAGATGAAAGCTTACGTCTATTACGAGTATATAAGGTAAAGGGAGAGGGTTACATATAGGTAGATTTGCCAAAGTCTTTATTTGCGTTCTCAGTCACATGGTAAGTTCTATATGCAATAACATCACGGTCCACAAAGCTCTCCAGGCCAGATACATTTGGGACTCCGGATCCACCTCGTACTATAGCAACGGTTAACCATCCGTTGCCATGTGTGAAGGAATCGTTGATGTCAATGCTAAAGTTGAGTCGGCATCCACAGAAGACTGCTGGTCCATTCACAAGTACCTTTGCCTTTGATCCAAATAAATACAGTTTCATTAGATGAAAGCTTACGTCTATTACGAGTATATAAGGTAAAGGGAGAGGGTGACATATAGGTAGATTTGCCAAAGTCTTTATTTGCGTTCTCAGTCACATGGTAAGTTATATATGCAATAACATCACGGTCCACAAAGCTCTCCAGGCCAGATACATTTGGGACTCCGGATCCACCTCGTACTATAGCAACGGTTAACCATCCGTTGCCATGTGTGAAGGAATCGTTGATGTCAATGCTAAAGTTGAGTCGGCATCCACAGAAGACTGCTGGTCCATCCAGTAGAGAGTGTGCTGCGACAGACTTTATAGTATTCTTCTTCTTGTCTGGAGCGGAAGTTGTCATTTCGACGTCTTCAATAGTTTTATATATTGTCTGTCGTGAGCGTCGACGATATCTTCTATAATAAGGCATGGTGGCAGACAATATATAAAACTATTGAAGACGTCGAAATGACAACTTCCGCTGCAGACAAGAAGAAGAATACTATGAAGTCTGTCGCAGCACACTCTCTACTGGATGGACCAGCAGTCTTCTGTGGATGCCGACTCAACTTTAGCATTGACATCAACGATTCCTTCACACATGGCAACGGATGGTTAACCGTTGCTATAGTACGAGGTTCGCAGCTGGCAACGTTAATTCGTTTTCTGACACAGGTCCCATGCAAGCGCAGGAGACTGCCTCCCATAACATGATACTGCTCCCACCAGCCTGCGACCGTGGCGCGCTGCACGTTCGAGCCGTCATTCACCTCTATGACGGCATTTGTGGAGACGACCACCGACCTAGTGTAGCAAGAATGCGGTTCACCGGAAGAATTGACGTGTTTCCATCGGTCAAGTGCCGAATCCCGATGGTCCAGTGCCCACTGCAGTCGCAATTCTCGATATCGCTGGGTCAGCGTGTGAACACGTAAGGGTGGTCTGCTGCGGGGCGCCATGTTCAACAATGTACGATGAAAGGTGTGCTTCGAAACACCTGTCCGTGCACCAGCATTGTGCTCTTTGGCAGAGATGCCGGAGATCACCATTTATTCTACTTTACAGAGGAGACAAGCCTCCGAACTAACTGTCTGTGAAGAGTTGTGGACGTCCAACCATTTCGCCCCGAGTGGTAGTTTCACTGTCCTTAAACCTCTTTCGGCAGATTCTCTCGTCATTAGCACGTGAACGTTCGACTAACTTCACCGTTTTCGAGATACTCGTTCACAGGCTCTGTGCTATAGTAATCTGCCCTCTGTCAAAGTCGCTTACGTCAATGGATTTCCCATTTTGCAGCCCATATCGTCGCTAGGATAATCCCCCATCCGTGTCTGCTCCACTTATTTTTGTTACCGCGTCAAGTTTTCCTAACGCCACCAGGCGGCATCCAATGTCGCCGTGGGCAATGATCACAAAGTTTTGGTTTATCAGGGTGTAGGGCCTATGCACAGTCCAGTCACATTAATGTGACAACCGCCTACGTTTGATGTCAACGTGTAATAACCACTCACAGATTGCAGTTGGCAGTACTAGCAGTGGAGGGAATATAAAGCGTGACAGTGTGACGCGCAATCGTTGCCGTAATGCAGAAACAGTGTGAATTATCTGACGTCCAAAGGAGTATGATCACTGGCTTTCTGGCGAAGTGTGGAACCACTTCTGAAACGGTTAAATTTGTGAAATTTTCACCTGTCGTCATTGTTGAAGTATACATCGCATGCTAAAATGGCGCTACCCAAAACTGGCAACGTGGCAACTGCGATACATCGCGGACGACAGCTAAGAGGGTGAACGACGGCTGCGGAGATGTTTGCGGGCGAATAGACATGCAGCTGTTGAGAACTGACCACCCAGATGAACCAAGGGGCCACCAATAGCGTTTCCTCAACAACTGTTCAGCAAACGTCGCTCCTTATGGGCCTCCGCAGCTGGCGCCCTGTTCTTGCACATGAGCTACGAAACTGGAATTTGCAGGCCATTACCGAAACTGGACGTCCACTGAATAGCGACAGGTGGGCTTCTCAGATGAATCACGTTGTATGCTCCATCTGACAGATGACCGTCTGAAAGCACACACCCTGCAACAGTCGTCGGCATGGTCCAGGCCGGAGGAAGGAGCGTTATCTGAGGAAGTTGTCGTGGTTTTTCATGGCCGATCTCGTCATTCTGGAAGGCACAATGGTTCAACAAAAGTATGCATCTATTCTTGGGGCCCACGTTCACACCTACCAGCAGGACAATGCAACGTGCCACACAGCTAGAATTGCACGTGCGCAGTTCGAAGAGCGCCTGAGTGAGTTTACCGTACTCCCATGGCCACCAAGCTTTCCGGATTTAAACTCAGACGAGAATGTGTGGGGGCGACCTCGATGGGCTCTTCGTGACATGAATCCTAAACCGAGAAACCTAGCGCAGCTGACCACGGAACAAGAGTCGGCATGGCTTCCACATTCCTGTCGGTACCTTCTAGAACCGTACTGACTCTCCTCCAGCACGGATTGCAGCGGACTACGCTACAATAGGTGCTTATTCAGGCTTTTGACAGGTGGTTACATTAATCCGCCCTGACAATGTATAAAGATCTACAGTCAGTTAAAAATTGGACAGTTCTTTATATTTCAGTAAATGCAACAGAACAACGAAGAACCTGACGCATCAAAAACATTGAGATAATAATCGTATAGTACACAAGGAAAAACGCACTTCAAAATGGATATCAATTCCCGAAACATGTTATATGTAATACATATAAAAGAAAATCGTGACTGGTAGCGGAAAACTTTTTTTGTAAAAAAAACCATAGAACTTTGTTTTATTAAGACCCCTGTAGGAGAAACTGAAAATTTTAAGGTGTACCAGGAGACTGGACTGAGACAAAAATGCACCATTCACCTATATTATTCAACGTAGTTTTAGAGAAGATCGATAGAGAATTTACTAAAACTCATCAACAGGGGGGGTCTGACTGTAAAAGATGAATGGTAGATTTGGCTACACATATGATGTAGCAGTACTAAGTAGCATAAAACAGCAGCAGTAAACAGAATTAATCAGAATGATGCAAAATTAGCACAAAATCGCGGAGAAAACAGAATTACGCTTTACTGATGGAAAGGCAGAACATCTGGCCACAAGTAAGAAAATCAGAAATGATGCACTTTCGGCTGCAGATGGGTTCACTTTGAAGACATTTGAGAGGATTAGGTATTAGGTGTCAGTTTAGTAACAGCAATGGAATGGATACAGAAATAAATGCCCGTATAGCAACAGCAAAGAAAACACTTTTTAGTTTTAGCAAAATATTAATGAAACGAGCACCTAGTACAACTCCTAAGTCTGCTTGTGGCAGTCAGGTATTACACCTGTAATATTATACGGATGCTAAGCATTAATATTTAGAAAGAAAGATGAAATGAAAATACTAAGGAAAATTTTTAGATTTGTATGTGATGAAAGTGATATGCAATAGAGTATAAGAAAAACTGAAGAATTAAGACAGCTGTGTAAACACCATAATATCGACGCAGTGCTAAAGAAGAGAAGGCTGATCTGGGCAGGCCTTATAGCAAGAATGACGGAGAACAGTCTATCTATAATAACATACTGCAGAACTATGGATGGGACGAAGACCCATAATTAGGAGGTGTGATAGCATCCGGGAGTATGAACATCAACACTAAACGTACGGACAGTGCACTCGACAGAAAGAAGTGGAAGAGACTTGTAGAGCAGGCATGTGGTCGATAAGGCACCTGCCATATACCTACAGTGCATCTATGACTGTATTACATGATTTTTTTTACGGTGATAGGGACTAACTTTTCATAAAAAAACATATATACTGTTGTAGAAGCATTGATGATGTGTGATCATACGCTGAACTGTTTTATGGAATTTGTTTCCAAGGCTGTTCCTCATTCGTTTGGTTGATTCTCGGCTAAAGCAGACATTGCACCTGCCACACAGCCTGAGCAAAGGGCCGGGGTGTCACAGCGTCAGGCGGTGATCGGAGCCTGTCCATGGGGTGTTGGTGGCGTCGCAACGCAGGTGTCAGCGAAGCGGCTGAACGGATGACTTCGATCCACTCACTGATTTTACGTCAGAACAAGATTTCTCAGGATGTTTATTCAGATAGGTAGTCAAAATATTACTTCCAGATTTATTGAACTCCTCTGTCATTGCTCTGCTTACGCTTATTTTCGCTTCGTTTAGCTTTTGTATGTCAACTAGGTTTTTACTCCTCTTAAATGTTTGATAAAACTCTCATACACTTAGTAGTAGTAGTAGTAGTAGTAGTAGTAGTAGTAGTAGTAGTAGCATTAGTAGCAGTTCATTCATGTATCACAGCTCACTTTTGTAAGGATATTGCACCTTCTGGATCAATTTTCTAACACGGCTATTACACCACGGTGGATCTTTCCCATTCCTTAAAACCTTGCTCGGGACTTACATTCCTCACGCGTATTGAACGGTGTTTATGACCTTCATCCATTTGTATTCCACACCTTCGTCTAGAGAGTTGAGCATCTGATATTAACTATTGAGATTGTACTGTCACTGTTGCTAAGCAATAATATTTTCCTCTCTTTCTTAATATTCGCTGTAACACCCATGGTCATAGATACTATCACTCCCTTTATGATGACTAATACCCATGTTTACGTTAAGTGATTGGAAAAGTTCTGGTATATTTCTTGCAGTGAGGTTGCTGAGAGGCTACCGTCACGAACTGGCTCTCTCTCTGCTCCAAGTGATTGTCGGACAAGACAGAATAATGTCACACGAACCCCTGTTAACGGTATCAGTTTTGATCTTACGACTCTCTCATTCTATACCTGGCAAACTGAAGTCTTCCCTCTCTCAACAGCGTGGTCAGGAAACCGATTCACGCTATTCTTAAGGTTCCCTCTGTAGCGCTCTGCCTGTATAGCTCCTGACGCAGGCGGTCTACAAAAGCATTCAATAACCATGTTTAATCCAACAAACATGAAACCTGATGATATTTTACACAGAAATATACAGCTAAAATTAATTTGCTAATCATAAGCATCTAATTAACCCATAAAACCACCTTATTAATCATATCTACGAAATACTTTGTAACATGAGTGCCTCATGTCGCATTACGATTTTTGGGTCATCTATGTTAAGATTCCTTGATAATTTAGTGTGTGAGCTTGGCACTTTTTCTATGATTGAAAATTATTCGATTTCGCACAGGAAGGAAGCGAGTCTGTAGTGCTAAGCAGTGTATAATTTTGCCAGCCGAAGGCTTGCACTGTGTCTCAAAAGCAGGGAACTACCGTCTCCTGGGAGGTACGCAGTTTTCGCAGAGGACGTTTTTCCCGAAATGTTACTGTGATCAGTTCCTGGTGCTAATCCGTTGTAACAGGTGCGACGCTGCTGGGCACCCCAATATTCCCTAGCAGGTATCTGAACGCACTACCCTGGACTTGCGACAAAATTTGTTGCTTTCCCTCCAATTTACGGACTACCCCTTCTACAGTATAAACCACCACCAGACGTGACGTGAACGATGCTAATCAGTGAACCGACGTAATACATCGTAATACAAATTTTTGTATGGCTTGAGTGGGCAATTTCTGTTGCTCCTCCGTGTTTTTGCGTGACTAAAGGCACATTATTGTTCTCTTATCGGCAGCAACATTCAGTTACCCCTCTAAGTGAAGTTAGAGAATAGTGGGCAGTTCAAAAAAAAGAAATTTGATTTTGTATCTTTTCGCTTCTCAGCTCTCGTCTCATTCTGACTAGCACCCATTCGCTTGGAAAATGTAAGTGTTGCTCAGATAGTAGTGTGTTCCCCCCTTTTGAGCAGCTCGCAGTTAACTTATTGTGTTGCGCATCTTGTCTGCTTACTTCTTTGTATTTAATATTCGTCTGCTTTAGTTTGAATTTACAAGCTCCCCAATTGAGGAATTCTTATTCCTTGTTCTTCCTGCAGTCTTCCAATAAAATGGTAGTCTCACAGTGCTTAGCGTAATTATTTCTTTAGTTTACCCTATTTTAAGAACTTCGCTCAGAGAAAATAAAGGTTTTGTATTCACAATCTTGAATTACTCTTTGCGAACCCTAATTTCTTATAGCCTCCTCACGGTTAGGTGACCCTTAAATAATAAATAAAACCAGCTGAAGCAACTATCAGTGTAATACGTTTCTGCTTCGTGCAGAGGCCAAGCAGAAATTATAACGCGTGAATAGCGCTCACATGATTTATAGCACGACTGGCTGAGTACCCGGCGCTGCCCTTGTTTTTGTTTATTCCCGTTTTGTTTATTTCCCGTTTCTCTGTCCACCTCCACCAGCTCTCTCTCTCGTCCACTTCCTCCACCACCATTCTTTATCCATCTCCTCCTGCCCTCTCTCTGTCCATCTCCTCCTGCCCTCTCTCTGTCCATCTCCTCATACCCCTCTCTCTGTCAATATGCTCCTCTTCTGCCCACCTCCTTCTTCCCTTCTCTGTCCATCTCGTTCCCCCTCTTTTCCATCTCCTCCATCTGTCTCTTTACTAATTTCCTCCTCCCCCTTTCTCTGCCCGTCACCTCCTCTCCACACTCTCTGTCCATCTCCTCCTCTTCCCTTTCTTTGTCCATTTCCTCCCCCCCTGCCTATATCTTCCTCCCCCTATCTCTGTCCATCTCCTCCCATCTGCTCCTCTGCCCTCTCACTGTCCATTTACCCCTTCCCTATCTCTCTCTGTCTCCTC
The DNA here is from genome assembly GCF_023864275.1 of Schistocerca cancellata. NCBI lineage: Eukaryota > Metazoa > Arthropoda > Insecta > Orthoptera > Acrididae > Schistocerca > Schistocerca cancellata. Next base: position 1,039,839,764 of record NC_064626.1, read on the forward strand.
CTCCTCCTCTTATTTGTGCCTATCTCCACCTTCCCTCTCGCTGTCTGTCCATCTCCAAGTGCTCTCTTCTCTCTACAAGTTACCACACATACTATGTTACTACGTTGGTGATTCTTACCCCTGCAGTATTTCTTTGCAGATTGTAACGAATTATGTCACCAAATTTGATTGAAATCGTTCCAGGGCTTTAGTATCAGCTTCTTACCCGTAATTTTGCTCCTTATACATATGTCAAATATATTTTACACATATTAACAAATTTCACGCGTATTTATACGCGTATTTCACGTGTATGTCTACAGGATTTCGCCCAGCAGTTTCATTTTCACACAGATCAATGTTTATGACGTAATATCTCCTGAACTGTGTGCTGTAAAAAATGGCTCTGAGCACTATGGGACTCAACATCTTAGGTCATAAGTCCCCTAGAACTTAGAACTACTTAAACCTAACCAACCTAAGGACATCACACACACCCATGCCCGAGGCAGGATTCGAACCTGCGACCGTCGCAGTCCCGAGGTTCCGGACTGCAGCGCCAGAACTGTGTGCTGTACAATATGATTTTGCAGGTACATTCAATGGTATATGTGCCCACTGTCGGCGAAATGTGTTATGAACAGACTTAGTAGTAAAGAAGTAATAAATTAAAACCTCATGCACGATGCGGCAGTTTTTCACGCTTCTCTGTATTTGTCGTCATATCTCCTCAGCTAAGTGTCGTGCAGTGATGTAATCTTCTAACGCATTCAGTGGTATGTGTGATTACTGCCTGCAAAATGTGTCACGAATACAGCTAGTAGCAAAGAAGTAACAAATTAAAACGTAATGCTTCACAAGGCAGTTTTACAGCATTGACAGCGAAAATGTAGGAAGCGATAACCTTTTTTCCTTTGGTCATGCTGTAGGGGTCGTCACTGAGAAAAAATTCCGTAAAGGTTCGAAATTACGTGTAAAATTTGTTTCAAGTCTCTAAATGCTCTCATTCTCAAATACTGGACTACTAAGGGTGGTTCTTACTCCCAAAGTGATTCTTTCGACAGTAAATGGAATGTGTACCAACTTTGGTTGAAATCGGTGCAGTGATTTAGGAGAATATGTGCAATATACATATACAGTATATATGTGGTGCCTAAACCCAATTTTATAATTTGTATGGGTTAATTTGTGCACAAGCTATCGAGCCTCAGTTCGGCCTCATCCAGGTCTCTTATTGTGCCATTGTTCATGTCAAAAATGCAATGCGATCCGTGGTAGAACATTTGCATACTTTGTATTTAATACTGAGTGCACTTAATCACAACTAATCATCTATTTCATTTCGTTGGTGATAATCCTGCGAGACTCGTTTCACTTCATGACAAGTGCTTAATTTCTTTTTGTGAAACCCTCCCCAGGGATTAACTACTTAATTTTCGTGACAAACCTTTTACTGCCATAAACTCGCAAATCAACGCGTAACTTTCAGCATTTTTTTATTCTGTTTATCAGCCTTTCGACTGTTTGACGTGGCCCGGGATAATTTTCTCTTCTGCTCCACTGCAAATAGACGTAGCGTTATCAACTACTTGTACATCAGACGCTGTCCTACACTAGAATTTTGGTCCCTATGATCCCCACTAACACCGTAGTTAATCCCTGTTGTCTTAACATACGAAATATCATCCTTCCCATTCTTCTAATTATTGTTTCCAGCTTATTTTTAATCGTACCAGTCTACTTAATTGTCAACAACCTTCTGTAACCACTTCGATTATCTTCTTTTACGATTTTCCATGAATGCTCTGAGTTTTCACAAAACATATACGAAAAATTACGTGCCACTTTACTTAAAATACCCCCGCCCCCCAAACGTTGTCATTACAAAGATTGCTATCGATTTTTAATTAGCATTTTCCCATTTTCTATTGAGAAACAACAAAAATATACAAGGGAGATAAAAAATTATCTACACTCTCGACATAATACACCTTTAGAATTATCACATTGTCTTTTGCGCAAGCGTGCTTACAGTTGATACGACTGTAATCATGTGCACAATTCGACCCCGACCAGGTAGTTCCATGTGAACATGTCTGGTCCGCTAGTTGTTTGTGTCAAGGAGGCACAACATTGATTGGAAGTGGTGAAAGGGGTTGAAATTATCGTACACTTTCAGCACGATACGGTGACAGCACTGTTTTCCGTAAAAGTGTTTATTTGTGGATCAACACGTTTGAAAATGGCCGGTCAAGTGTGACACATGAAGAGGGATCATGACTCCTGTCAACTGCCAACGTGATCCAAAAGAAATTACCAGATAGGCGAGTTACCATTGATATGGTAGCGTCTTTTATTGATATCAGTCATCGAATCATCCACGTTGAACTTACTTTCACATAGTTTCTGCGTGATGTGTACCAAGGCAGCTCGCTGAAGAACTCCAGATCAAATGTATTGACATTTGCCGGTACTTGTTCGACCGGTTCAACGCAGAAAGTGGCTCATTATTGACCAGGTTAGCAATGGCGATGAAACGTGGTTTCACCACTAAAGCCAAAACAAAAGGGCCTCAGTATGGTATGCAAACATCCTCTACCAGCGGCGGGGAAGGTTATCGTAACAATTTTTCGCGACGAAAATAGGATTGTACTGGAAAGGTACATGACAAAGGGAACAACCATAAACAAAGAGACTTGAAGTGAATTGTTGAAAAACAAGCTAAAGCCAGCAGTTCGCAGCAAACGACGAGGTTTGTTGTCAGGGAAAGTGTTCTTGTTGCATGATAAGGTACACCAGCCCACGGCTCATAACACCGTCTAAACCAGCAATAAACTGGTTTCTGAGAATCTGGAACACCCTTCCTACAGCCCAGATCATGCTCCCTCGGACTTCCATTTGTTTGAGCCACTCAAGGATGCTTTGAGAGGTTATCGGAATTCCTCAGATGTAGACGTGCAGAAAGCTATGCATAATTGTGATTAAAATTCTTCTGGGTATTATGCCGCGTCATTGCTAAAAACTAACAACAATAGTAAACTAAAATCGACGTTTCGGCCGAATTGCAACGGCCTTCCTCAGGGCACGACTGGTTTCGCATGGGGATAGGTGCTTCTATTTATTACAGACTATCGATGTCTGACGTCACTGTTGTGAAACATTTAATTAGCCCTCTAATATGATTGGCTAGTCATGACTCTTTCCTTCCATCTTCCCTTACGTCATGACTAGCCAATCATATTAGAGGGTCATTTAAAAATTTTACAACAGTAACGTCAGACATCGATAGTCTGTAATAAATAGAAGTACCTATCCCCATGCAAAACCAGTCGTGCCCTGAGGAAGAACGTTGAAAATTCGGCCGAAACGTCGGTTTTCGTTTATTATTGTTGTAAGTTTTTAGCAATGACGCGTCATAATACCCAGAAGAATTTTAATCACTATGACACCGGCCGCGGAAGCCTACGTTGTTATATGCATAATTGGTTTCGCAAGCAACCGAAAATCCCTTTGGCAGAAATATATGAGATTGATAAGGCAGAAGAATGAATTGAAAAATAACGTAAATGATGAACCATCCAATTTATGTAAGTACACACATCAAAAAATGTTTTGCATCACCAAGGTTCCGAGAGTTCCGGAACCTGTACAAAAAATTGGAGTAGAGATCAACATAAACATAATTTCCTTGCTTTTTATTGCTCATGAAAACCACACATTGCATGTTGTACCACCATACAGCGAGAACTTCAGAGGTGGTGGTCCAGACTGCTGCACACACCAGTACCTCTAATACCCAGTAGCACGTCCTATTGCATTGATGCATGCCTGTATTCGTCGTGGCGTCCAAGTTCATCAAGGCACTGTTGGTCCAGATTGTCCCACTCCTCAACGGCGATTCGGTGTAGATCCATCAGAGTGGTTGGCGGGTCACGTCATCCATAAACAGCCCTTTTCAATCCATCCCAGGCATGCGCGTCAGGGTTCATGTCTAGAGAACATGCTGGCCACTCTGTTCGAGCGATGTCGTTATCCTGATGGAAGTCATTCACAAGATGTGCACATAGGGGGCCCGAATTGCCGTCCATTAAGACGAATGCCTCGTCAATATGCTGCCGATATGGTTGTACTATCGGTCGGAAGATGGCATTCACGCATTGCACAGTCATTACGGCAGCTTCCATGACCACCAGTGGCGTACATCGGCCCCACATAATGCCACCCCTAAACAGCAGGGAGCATCCACCTTGCTGCACTCGCTGGACAGTGTGTCTAAGGCGTTCAGCCTGACCGGGTTGCCTCCAAACACGTCTCTGACGATTGTCTGGTTGAAGGCATATGGGACGCTCATCGGTGAAGAGAACGTGATGCCAATCTTGAGCGGCCCATTCCGCATGTTGTTGGGCCCGTCTGTACCTCGCTGCATTTATTATTCTTTGATTGCAAAGAGGGACCTCGCCATGGACGTCGGAAGAGTGTCATGCAAGGTTTTTCTCACAGTTTGAGTCGTAACACGACGTCCTGTGGCTGCACGTAAAGTATTATTCAACATGATGGCGTTGCTGTCAGGGTTCCTCCGAGCCATAATGCGTACGTAGCGGTCATCCACTGCAGTAGCAGCCCTTGGGCAGCCTGAGTGAGGCGTCCGCCGCTCGTGGTCTCGCGGTAGCGTTCTCGCTTCCCGAGCACGGGGTCCCGGGTTCGATTCCCGGCGGGGTCAGGGATTTTCACCTGCCTCGAGATGACTGGGTGTTTGTGTTGTCCTCATCATTTCATCATCATCATCCAGGAAAGTGGCGAAATTGGACTGAGCAAAGATTGGGCGCTGATAACCACGCAGTTGAGCGCCCCACAAACCAAACATCATCATCATCATCATCCTGAGTGAGGCATGTCATCGACAGTTCCTGTCTCTCTGTATTTCTTTCATGTGCGAACAACATCGCTTTGGTTCACTCCGAGACGCCTGGACACTTTCCTTGTTGAGAGCTCTTCCTGGCACAAAGTAACAATGCGGATGCGATCGAACCGCGATATTGCCCGTCCAGGCATGGCTGAAATACAGACAACACAAGCGATGTACCTCGTTCCAGGTGGAATGACTGGAACTGTTCGGCTGTCGGACCCCCTCCGTCTAATAGGCGCTGCTCATGCATGGTTATTTAAATATTTCGGCGGGTTTAGTGACATCCCTGAACAGTCAGAGGGACTGTGTCTGTGAGACAGTATCCACAGTCATCGTCTATCTTAAGGAGTTATGGGAACCGGGGTGATGCAAAACGTTTTCTGATGTTTGTATATTACAGAACTAGAAGGGTAAATAAATTTTGACTCTCCCTCGTATACGAAATTCAACTACTACAGGAGCGTGTACAAACTGTATTATTTCTTTATAAAACACTTATGTGTAAGTTTTTCAGACCTACAAGAAATTAGCTTGAGATTATTTCGTACTTCTTTCCTAAGCGCAGTTTAATGTGTTTCGTTTCTTATTTTATACAAGTGTAACAAATACACATTGTTTCAACTCCTTGATGGACGATTCTAAGTAAGTTCTCAGTTAATAGAAGAAAAAATCTCCAAAGTCACTGGTGAACTGGTATCACCGTTTTAATCGGTTGCGTCGGCCCTTTAGTTATAAATCTAAATTTCATGTGATTTTCTAAGTTTATGCATTTATAAATTGTTTTTATGTGTTAATAACGACGACGAATCCCAGGAAAGCTATTTTTTCTTTTTATAATTTGTTACTTTGAGGTGCTCAGTTTTATGAAAAGTTACTATATCATATTGAATGTTGATAAAAAAATTAAAACGAAAAAGTAATCAAAGAATAATAAATACAACGAAGTTCTAAATTCCTGCGATTAAAGTCTACAAACAATTTCCATAAAAACGACTGATTTCGTTGTATGAAAGGCACCACAAAAAATATCACAGCTTTATGTGCACGGAGGGCGTAAGTTCGTTGTCTGTAATAGTGGCAAACCCCATGGTTTACGCATCGAAATCGAACATCCGGGTAGGTATCTGGTGTTCCCCAGTTCCCCCTCTCCCCTCCGGCCACGGCCTCCTACTGGGAGGGCGTCTTAGGCGAGATACAGGACTAGTCCCGGTCCCACAAAAGCCTTCCTCCGCCACCGGGGCTAGACGCTCGGACAAGATAATCGATGTACCCGAGGAGGCGGCCAAGACTTGCCAACTGTCGCCAAGATTTTGACGGTTCACCCACAAAGGCGAAACTTGGAAGCGGGACTGCGAGACAACTCGGAACTTGATAAACGCCGCTCGGATAGTATGCCGGAGAGGAGACTCAGAGGGTAGGGGGAAGCGAGGCGGCGATGGAGGGGAGCACTGTAGCCACCAACAAGACATGCAAGCACACAGATCCCCTTCTTCCACGACGTGCTGGAGGTTTCAGGGACATTTGAAAACCCATATTAATAGAATTTTCGATCGCCGATCGGCCTGTGGTATAAATTGCTATACTCCAAATTTAAGAAACATTTTTAGCACGGTACATTACAAATAGTTATTAACAACACTTTTCACAGGCTGTGGCCACGTGACGTACAGGTGTTCCTGGACGCCGTTTGGATGGTTTGTTTTTGGAGAGCGGCAGGTGTTACTTTGTGTGCTGAGTGTAAAGCTTGTCATCAGTTTCCATTTCATCGAAAATTTTGGTACATCACTACATATGGTTGGGTACTATCCATACTCAAGATAATAATAGGGCGAAAATGATTATTATATGTGTACTGGCTGTCAAATTGCACTCAGAAGAGGATGTCATACGTTCGTTGCTTATTTGAAAATATCTCCACGAGATGCATACTGTACATTTGACGACTAATGCTAATGCTCATAACAACCTGAACGTGACTGATTGTGATGGCTCATGTCTCGTTTAGTCGACAGGCGCGTGAATGAGAACGGATTAACTGAGCATAACCTGATAGAAGAGAGCAATGCGGATGTTGAACTGAGAGTGGCTGAGAGAGGTGACGTAGCAGCTACGGGCATTTTATTCGTGGACATCTATATTTAAATATCCAGTGGTTTAGCTAAATCGGTTGAGATTTTGGAAAGGACACGACCGCTTTTCCTCTTCGTAACCGTCCTACTTGTGCTTGTGCTTTGCCTCCAGTTACGCCACCGTCTATGTTTCGTTAAGCACAAGTCTTCCTATCCTAATGCGTCTGACGTGCAATCCCTTATTTATGAAACGTTTATGTTCTACCATCGATTCCGCCCACATCTTTGTGCAAATTTCCCTACAGAATGGTCAGAACGCCTATATAAAATTCTGGATCAGAGCTGATGTGTTTGTTGCCTCTGCTACGACAACAGTTTTGACAAAATTTACAGATCAATAAACCTATGGTGAGATGGATTGCTGCTACATATGTTAAGCTCACGAAAGGTGTTTGCTGAACTGTATAAACACAATCAGAAAGTTAGCGAAAATACACATTAACGCGTACTGTAAAGTTCATGATCATAATTTCAGCGGGAGGGATGTCATAACGCAACATTCTTTGCATTCTGTAACTTCTGTAATTAATTACCGGATATATCACATAGCAATTACACACGTATTGAACGGTAAGTGTACCCGACGTTTTAGGTGAAGGTGTAGACATTTTGGCATTTTAATTGTAACTATAAGGTCTTTGTACAATATTTACTTAACCAATTTATTTAACCACTGAAGTTTAGTGAATGTCTTCATTCGTCTCAGAACTTTATAAGTATTATATTACATATATTCAGGTTGTAATTAATATCGAAAACTAACACAGATGAAGACTAACAGAAGTAAAACCTCGAGTAAAGATTGGTCCACAAAAGAATCGTTCGTGATATATCTCCGAGTGGGTGGTTACGAAACCGTTCGAGATCAGGACAGGAAAAACGAGAAGTGACAGTGATATACGTAGCACCCTCCACCACATACTGTAAAATGTCTTGCGCAGTATGGATGTAGATGTAGCTACTGACTGCACCTGATGATACCATGTGATGTATTACCGCTTCCGGCGCCGAAATTTCTGGCGAAGTGCTAACACATATTCATCAGTCTTTCTTACAAACTGGAAGCTTGTACTGAGGTTGAAGGTCGATGTTTCGAAATCCACTTTTGAAGACAACTGTCGTTCGTTTTCAAATTTAAAGCGTATCTTTATTCAGTACTTTATTTAAGTTACTGCTGACTACTGACAACGGCAAACAGTCGTGGTTCTTGTGGACTGCTTCTGCTAGAATCCCAAAGCAAACATGATTGATATTACAATTTGCTGTATTTATATTTTGTTAGAGGCAATAGGAGTTTTTACATTTAAAAAGCGTGACTTTCTAAAGTATATTCATATTATGATAATTACAAAAATCTATGTGTGGCCTGCAATTATGCTCCATTTGCTAAGTTTCATTTCTGTAAAAATGGAATCTCAGTAGCAACTTCCACGTCTAGGACAGCACTCTGTTCTCTACACTCTACAGTAACTTTTTTTTAGTTTTCGAGGTATTTCACACTGAAGCACCTCACTGGCATTTATCGAAATAGAAGACGGAGTGAGAGAAACTGGCAAAATTGGACGTTGTTTACAGATCAATAGCTTTATTAATAACTCACTGCTGTAACCTTAATAACATCATTTGACTACAGGAAATGTAGAAGAAATTAGGCAGTTGTACAGTGCCGGCAGTATTAGAGAAAAAGACGCATTTGTCTACACTTGAAACGTATGATGAGATAGCATGTTGCACACTATTAATCTGAATATTGCTTGCTTTCTGTTGATTTTAGAACGTAAGAATCTGAAAGTAGGCAGGAACGCTTACGAATAGCGACATTAAGTACGCATCAAGCGAAGCAATCTAAACAATTATCGTACCACTGTCTGTGTGAAAATCATACACCAATGGAACGCATACAGTTGCTATGTATCGAAACATTGCAAATCAATTTGTATGCTTGTTAATACGAGAGCCGTTATTTCTTTTTTTTCTTTTTTTCTTTTTTTTTTTCAACCTCTGATCGATCGGGAAATGTAAACCACAATGAAATTAAGAAATGTTATATTTCCAACATTTAGCTAGACCTTCCAGATACTTCTCTACGTAGTCGCCGCTCCGACTTAGACATTTGTGTAGTGTGGTAACAACTGTTCAATACCTTCGCCATAGAAGGCAATCACCTGTGATTTCCGCTAATTCCCTGCGCTGGTCTGCAATCCGTTGCCTGTGCCAAAATGCCGTTCTCATAGCCAGCGGTTCACGTAAGCGAAGAGATGATAAGAGGAAGCAAAGTCTAGGCTGTATGGTAGGTGATCAAACACTTTCCCCTAAAACGTTGCAGGAGCGGTATTGTTACGCCTGCAGTGTGCGGACAAGAATGCTCATGAAGCAGCAAGCGCGTGATAGTTACGTTATATGGGATGTATGAAACGAGGCGAAACCACTGAGCAGGAACGTCACACTTAGCAAGAGACAATACACTGAGGTGACAAAAGTCTTGGGATAGCGGTATGCACATATACTGATGGCGGCAGTGTTGTGTTCTCAAAGTATAAAATGGTTGCGCATTGGCGGACGTGTCACTTGTACTCCGGTGATTCATGTGGGAAGGTTTCGGATGTGATTAGAGCCGCACGGCGGGAATTAACAGACTTTGACGCGAAGTGGTAGTTGGAGCTAGACGAATGGAACATTCCATTTATGAAATCGTTAGGGAAATTAGTATTCCGCGATCCACTGTGTCAACAGTGTGCCGTGAATACCAAATTTCAGGCTTTGCTTCTCATCACGGACAACGCAGAGGCCGACGCCCTTCACGTAACGACCGAGAGCAGCGGCGTTTGCGTAGAATTGTCAATGCTAACAGGCGTGAAATAAACGTAGAAATAAATGTCGGACATACAACCACCGTTTCCGTTAGGACAGAACAACGAAATTTGGCTTAATGGGCTACGGCAGCGGACGACCGACGCGAGTGGCTTTGCTAACAGCACGACATCGCCTGCAAATCCACTCCTGGAATCGTGACCATATCAGATGGATCCTCTACAACTGGAAAACCGTGGCGTAGTCAATGCCTCCCGATTTCAGAGCTGATGGTAAGGATCGAATGTGGCGCACACCTCCAGAAGCCAGAAGCCATGGACCCACTTTGTCAACAAGGCACTGTGCAAGCTGGTGGTTGCTCCATAATGGTGTAGGCTGCTTTTACGTGGAATGGACCAGGTCCAACTAAACCGGCCACTGTCTGCAAATGACTATGTTCTGCTACTTGGAGACCATTTGCAGCCATTCATGGACTTCCTGTTGCCGAACTACGATGGAATTTTTATAGACGACAATGCGGTATGTCACCGACCCTTAATTCTTCACGACTGGTTTGAAGAACATTGGAACCGCGCGACCGCTACCGTCGCGGGTTCGAATCCTGCCTCGGGCATGGATGTGTGTGATGTCCTTAGGTTAGTTAGGTTTAAGTAGTTCTAAGTCTAGGGGACTGATGACCTCAGATGTTAAGTCCCATAGTGCACAGAGCCATTTGAACCATTTTTTGAAGAACATTCTGGACAATTAGAGCGAATGATTTGGCCACCCAGATCGCCCGCTGTGAATCCCATCGAACATGTATGGGACAAAATCCTGCACCAGCAACACTTTCGCAGCTAGGAAAGACTATAGAGGCGATGCTCATTTCTATTGGGGACTTCCAACGACTTGTTGAATGCATGCCATGTCTACTTGCTGCACTATGCCGGGCAAAAGTAGGTCGGACACAATATTAGGAGGCGTCCCATGACATTTTTGTCATTTCAGTATATTTTATAGGCATCTTTACGTGCCCACTATGCACTGGAACTGAAAAGTGCGTTGTGACTCGATAGACCGGCGTACGGGAGACATTTCGCAACACATCTCTGCAAAGGTTCACCGGATTTTCACTGTGATTTCCATTTCGCGACCGACTGGAGGTTGATAACAGTAGCCTAGGTAGGCACTATGGATATTGCTGTATTAGGCAGAGACCAAGCATGCACAGAGTAAGACGACTCATGGTAGAGTTCGCAACTGTCACTTGTAGCGAATGGTACCTTGGTTGCTCAGTGGGCAAGAAGGCTGATGTTAAGGAAATGCACTTCTGTTAGTAACTGTTTCTTAACTGCCTTAAAGTTTGGAATGATAACAGAGGAGTTCATGAAGTAATAACTTATGTTAAGTAGATTGTTATTGATCTGTATTGTCATAGACAATGACAAGTTATATGTGAAAGCTAAGTGTCGTGCTCTTGAATTATATTAGTTACTCAAACAAAAAGAAAACGGATTACATGTAACTAATTGCGACAGTTTATCTTGTAAGGTCTAGTAGAAGCGCTTGCGCCCATAATTTAAGTGGCGACAACAGTTAACCCAACAGTTAACCTTCGTAGGCGCAGTGGGATACGTGTCAGGGAGAAATGATTAGTCAGTATTACGAGTACATGGACTTAACAGGGTAAAAATGTCATGAAACTCTTGGTATGATGAAGATCGCCTCATAGACCATCTTTCATGTTATGCACATATTTATGCAGTTTGTATAATATAAAACAACTCAGAGCCTCACTTAATGTAAAATTTCTAAGCTATGAACCCATAAGGAACTTTTCTCAGAGCATCGATGAGAGTTGATCCGCGGCATGTACTGGCTGCGCTGCAGCATCTATCACGAGTCTGCTGTACTAGTAAGTAGCCAAAAAACACTGAAAAACACTTATTGCATAATAACACTTGTGGCATTCTACAAGATATTTATAAGTGCTAGTGGAATTAAACATGGCATTCAGTCATTATGTGGCCTGTTGGAGACCATGAACTTAATTAAGCAAGATTTAAAGAAAATGGGCACATTAATACCTTGCTCTATTAGAAAGTCACTAATTTTAGAGAATATGATTACGCATATCGGACCTCCTTAATCAACATCGAAATCCAAACTGGGAAAAAACGAAATCTTACTGACTTGGTACAGAATAAGAGAGGGGTTTAGTATCTAGGAAGAGCAAGGATGGCAAAAGCATGTGCGGATGTTCCAGTGAACGTGGACATGTTACTCGAAACCGTCCACATAGAGCTAATTCTGTTTTCAAATTGAATGTTTCCTAAATAGCAAGAGATTTACCGTGCGTAAACGCGACACCGAAAAGGAAGTTCGCACAACCTGACTGCAGCTGATTACGTTCAAAATGTGTTCCTTAAGACTATGGCGTTCAGCGATCTCGGCAGCAGATTTGCAGCAGAACAAGAGAAAATTCAATAAAACCATGTCGAGTTTAGAACAAATTCTTACAGCAAGCTTACCGCGAGATGAAGAGGCTCCAGAGAGACGTAACTCGTCACTATGTGTCCGATCACGCCAAAGAGCTTCAGGGCACCACTTTGTCGATACCAGCGTCCCTAAATGCGTGCTTCTTTGGGTAGCACAGAATAGCTTCATATTTATGTATGAACGAAACGAGCCGAGGCGAAAAGTAGACGCGTTTCATCTGTTCAATCGATCTTATTGCTATGGTACAACCTTATCAAATGAGATGAAATCATTAATTTATCGATACGAAAAACAGAGTAAATTGGTGAGACAAGCACCATCTGAGGTATCCCGGATAAAATAACTTGTGGCAGATGCTAAACCAAATTGCCGTAGTGTAGCATAAGACAATTAGGTAATAATTATCCGCTCAATAACAGTTGCTCTTCACGCAAAGAAGTGCCTGTCATGTTTACACAGTAAATTCAGCGTCTTCCTTAGGCGTAAACTCAGACGCTTTATTTGTTTCATAAATTCATTTTCTCTGCTGCTATTTGTTTCCTTTGGATTAAAGGCATCTTAAATTCATTTTTTATGAAATCATACAATTTTGTTTTTATGTGTTGTTCTTAAAAATCCGAAACAATTTACACCATAACTTTCACATGAATAAATTGTTACCTACTCACAGTGAATCGTCTTATTTATAGTTAATCGTCTGTCCTACCAAAACATGTTTCACCTCTTGTTTGGTCATGGAGTGCACATTTGTATTTTACGTACGAAAAATCGGTACATTCACGTTGAGGTCTGTGAAACACTTCACTGATTAACTGGTAAGAACTTCTGGTTTATCTTATGAGAACTGGGATTCATTTTTAAGTAGCACTGTGTTTTTATGGTCACACCAACAAACTTAGCGCCCAACATAGAGCCCTTTAGTTTCTATCTTGGTTTGATAATTTTTAATGGTACTTTAACTGTCATTTTGTTGCCATGTTTCAGAAGGAGTTACATAACACAATTAATGTAAAGAAAGTTTTTGATTAAAACGCATATCAGTGAGAAATAGTGGCGAGATACATGCATTACACACAGGTGGTTTGTTACAAATGGCTAAACATATACTGTTGTTTCACATGGTTTCTATTTGGTGGGTTGCCACACTATTTTCATTTATAAAAGTGAAGTTCGCGTGAGTACGGGAGAATTTATCATGGTTTGTCCTATTGCCTCTAATTGTTTATTAGCAATTAGTGTCATGACAGCATTACAAACAGATAAACGTTTAAAGCGCAGACCAATATTCGAACATTGCTGTAGAAATCACTTTCAGACTGTACTGTTACTTATCTTTTTTCCTAAATAATATAAAGGGATTTTATTTATTGTCTGTTGTGATTTGTTCATGACTGTAATCAGCTAGTATGTGCTCTAACGTACGTACACAATTCTGCTTTAATCATAGCTTTACTGCTTACGTAATACAGAGCGCCCGTTTAGCCGACGTCGGGAAGTATTCAGGACATCAGGGCCACCTTGGTGCCGAGACTTTTTTCTGTGCCTGCTGCGAGCAGGAAGTGATTGACGATTTTGGTGTAGGAAACGACAAAACGACAATGTCATGAAACAATCGTGTTTTTTTTTCTTTTTTCCCTTCTTTTTCTGTGTGGGTCATTCTAAGGGCCACGAGCCAGTTTCAATGCTTCCTCTTTTTTTCTTCTTTCCTCTTCCTCCAGTATTCCTTCATCTTCTCACTACGTATCCTTTTTGTCTTCTCAGACCAGTTTGACCCTCTCTTCTCTCTCTTGCATTGGAATTCTTCTATTTTTAACACTTTCTTCTAAAAAATCTCTTTCTGTTGCATCCTTTTACTTATGTTATTACTTTCCAGCTCTTTCCTATCTTATTGAATCCAGGCTACTGTTGACTTCTTGTTCCAACGATATTTCAAAATCTCTTTAAGTGTCCAAAAAATGTTTCCCAGTATGTCGAACATCTTGCACCACTTTACACTGTCGAACACTTTTTCCAGGTTGACACATCCTATGAATGTGTCTTGATTTTTTCTTTAGTCTTGCTTCAATTATGAACCGCAACGTCAGATTCGCCTCTCTGGTGTATTTACGTTTTCTAAAGCACATTCTCAATTTTCTTTTCCATTCTTCTGTGTATTATTCTTGTCAGCAACATGGATTCATGGACTGATAAGCTGATAGTGCGATAATCATTGCACTTGTCAGCTCTTGCCGTCTTCGGAATTGTATGGATGATGTTTTCCGAAAGTCGGATGGTATGTCACCAGACTCATACATTCTACACACCAGCCTCAATAGTCGCTTTGTTGCCACTTCCCCCAAAGATTTTAGAAATTCCGATTGAATGTTAGCTATCCTTTCTGGCTTACTTGATCTTAAGTCCTCCAAAGCTCTTCTAAATTCTGATTCTAATACTGGATCCCATATCTCTTCTAAATCGACTCCTCTTTCTTCTTCTACCACACCAGACAAATCTTCCCCCTCATATAGGTCTTTAATGTACTCTTTCCACTATCCGCTCTTTCCCCTGCATTTAACAATGAAGTTCCCATTGCTCTCTTAATACTCGCACCGTTACTTTTCATTTTATCGAAGGCTGTTTTGACTTTTCTGTATGCTGAGTCAGCCCTTACGGCAGTCACTACTTCTTCGATTTCTTCACATTTTTCATGCAGCCATTTTGTCTTAGCTTCACTGTACTTAATATTTATGTCATTCCTAAGCGCTAAGTCACCTGTCTTTCTATAGTCCTGAATCTCATTGAACATTTTTGTACTTCCTTCTTTCATCAATCATCTGAAGTATTTCTTCTGTTACCCATGGCTTCTTTGAAGTTATTTTCTTTATTCCTATGTTTTTCCTTCCAACTTCCGTGATTGCCCCTTTTTAGAGATGTCCATTCCTCTTCATCTGTACTGCCTACTGAGCTATTCCTTGTTGCTGTATCTATAGCCTTAGAGCACTTCAAGTGCATTTCGTCATATCTTAGTAGTTCTGTATCCCACTTTTTTGCGTATTGATTCATCCTGATTGATCTCTTTAACTTCAGCCTATTCTTCATCACCACTACATTATGATCTGAGTTTATATCTGCTTCTGGACACGCTTTACAATCCAATATCTGATTTAGGAATCTCTGTCTGACCATGATATAATCTAACTGAAATCATCTCCTATCACTCGTCCGGTTCCAAATATGTCTCCTCCTCTTGTGATTCTGGAACAGAGTATTCGCTATCACTAGCTGAACTTTATTACAGAACTCGATTAGTCATTGTCCTTTATCATTCCTTGTCCCGAGCCCATATTCTCATCTAACCTTTTCTTCCACTCCTTCCCTACAACTACATTTCAATCCCCCATGACTGTTTTGAATTTTCGTCTCCCTCAATATCCTCATGTATTTTTTCTGTGTCTTCATCTTCAGCTTGCGAGGTCGGCATGTATACCTGAACTATCGTTGTCGGTGTTGGTTTCCTGTCGATTCTGACAAGAAAAACCCTACCACTGAACAGTTCACGCATCCTTTCCCTACCTTTATTCATAACGAATCCTACTCCCGTTTCAACATTTTTGCTGCTGTTCATATTACTCTATACTCATCTGCCCAGCACTCCTTGTGTTCTTTCCATTTCACTTCACTGACCCGTACTATATCTAAATTGAGCCTTCCCATTTCCCTTTTCAGAGTTTCTAGCTTCCCTACCATATTCAAGCTTCTGACATTCCATGGCCCGACTCGTCTAACGTTATCCTTTCGTTGATTATCCAATCTTTTTTTCATGGTCACCTTCCCCTTGGCAGTTCCCTCCTGGAGACCCGAATGGGGGACTATCTCGGAATCTTTTGCGAATGGAGAGATCATCATGACACTTTTTCAATTATAGGCCAACATGTCGTGTGAACACAGGTTACGTGTCTTTCATGCAGCGGTTTCCGTCGCCCTCTGCAACCTCATGCTGTTGACCATTGCTGATTCCTCCGCCTTTAGTAGCAGTTTCCCACCCCAAGGACAAGAGAGTGCCCTGAACCACTGTCCACTCCTCCACCCTCTTTGAGAAGGCCGTTGGCAGAATGACGGTGACTTCTTACGTCGGGTATCTTCGGCCGCCAATGCTGTTTATTAATCAAAATTTTAGCAGTGGAGGGTTTCGAACCCGGGATCGAGGACGTGTTGATTACTAATCAAAGACGCTACCCTTTCTTTTAATCTCATTTTGTTCGTTATTGGTCGTCGTATTTGTTCGGGGCGGGCGTCCCGTGCCCCTTATTCAAGTTAATCGTTGACCCATTCACTGAGGGTTTTTGTTTTTAATTATAGAGGGCGGCTACCCCCTTGACCGAACACGCTGAGCTACGCGCCAGCATCCTAAACCAAGGGTGCTGCTTGCTGTAACGTTATCCACTAAATTTTTATGCCTATAGAAGTCTGTAGCAAATATTGGCATAGCTTTCATAATTATTATTGCTGGTTTACCCTAAAAAATTCTGTGGTTTTTGGTTTCTGTAGCATTTACACCCGAAATATCTTGTGTTAGCTAAAATTTTGCTTAACTGAGAGAGTTTTAAGTTCTTCCTGCTTAGCAATTTTTAGTAACGAGTTTACATCCAAGGGGCTTGCGAAGAATTGGCTTTTGAACTTGATTTTGAAAGCATACCAAGGATGCTCAGAGTCATCCGTACTGCAGATGTTGGGACTCTCCAGAACCCTAGGTCCCCACGCATTGCATAAAGCAATGGTGGATTCCTCTTTCGAGTTACCACCTAGGATAATGCTTACTTTTAGAGGACTCCCCATTATGCAAATGAAATTGTACATTGTACGTGGTAGGAAATAAAAAATGATTATTTTTCATGATTTTCTCCATGGTCTGCCGTTGGGACGTAGGAGTCCTCTTCACTCTTTCAGGCGGTTAACTGGTTTTTTTTTTCTTTTATTTTTTCAGCGGACAATAACTATTTTTGCGTACGATGACCGGTTTCGACATTAAGCTAGAGTTACTTTAAAGAGTCTTCTGACTGCTGATTGTCGACTGTTGATAAAAAGACACAGAATTGTTATATTAATCACGGCATTCTCCGAGACAACAACTACGTTATATTTTACGATTCATGGGTTTTACTGCAATGCTTAGGGCACAGTGTCTACTGGCTCGTTTCGCTAAGGACTCCGTTGAATCTGCTGTCTGTGAGAGCGGACCTCGGCTTCTTACTCGCTGTCGTGTAGACGAAAATGTCGTCTGGTTTCCAATTATGTGCAAGCGTTACGATTTGACGTCATTTCGGCAGCTTACGTGCCAGTTCCGCTTCTTTATTCAACATCCTCTCTTCCTCATAAGAGTTGGTAGGGCTCGTTCCATATTCTTAACAACGCATAAATCTCAGCTTGTCACTGAAAATCGATCACACGACCTGTGTGTTAGTAGCCACCAAACACTAGACAAAAGGGGCCGTCAGTGATGGGGAATTTCAGAGGAACTTTTTCAACGTGTGAAACCTGATCTATGGCTGAAACTTCATTCACTGATGCATCTGATAGTTTCAATGCCACGGGGTGGATGATGTGCAAGTCCCTAACAAAGTGTCTGCATATTTAAGTAATGGAGCCCAATACGTTGTCCCGAACAGCTCATCAAAGCAAAAGTACATTCGGGTTTGGCCCAGGGAAGTGCGACAGAACCATTCATATTCTCTGTGTACATAAGCGATCTAACAGAAAGGGTGAGTGACTGTAGAAGAACCCTCGCTGACTTGGACAGAATTTCCATTCGGTGTGATGGCTCAAATGGCTCTGAGCATTATGGGACTTAACATCGGAGGTCATCAGTCCCCGAGAACTTAGAACTACTTAAACCTAACTAACCTAAGGACATCACACACATCCAAGCCCTAGGCAGGATTCGTAGCGGTCGCTCGGTTGCAGCGCCTAGAACCGCTCGGCCACAGCGGCCAGCCTTTTGGTGTGATGAATGGAGGCTTGTCCTAAATGTGGAAAATGTAATTTAATGCAGACGAATTGGAAATACGGTCCTATAATGTTTGGTTGTAGAATTAGTAGTGTGCTGTCTGACACAATCACATCGGTTAAATGCCTTGGCATAACGTGGTAAAGGGACGTGAAGCGGAATGGTCACGCACAGTCTTATGCAGGGAAGACGAGTGGTCGACTTGGGAATATTCGAAGAAAGTACAGCTCTTCTATAAAGGAGACTGTGTTCAACACGCTAGTGCAACTCATTCTTGAATACATCTCGAGGATTTGTGAGCCTCAGCAGATCAGATTATGGAAAGACATCGAAGCAATTCAAAGACATGTTGCTAGATTTGTTACGGGTGGGTCAGACTGACAAGCGAGTGCTACTGAAATGCTCCGTAATCTGAAATGTGAATCCGTTGAGGGAGGATCTTTTTTTCCTTTCGCGATGCACTATTGTGAAAGTTAAAGAAATGACATTTGCTACAGACTGTAGAAGACGTCTACTGAGACCAACATACAACTCACGTAATGAGCGCGACAACAAGATAAGAGAAATCTGGGCTATTTCGGAAGCATATAGACTGTCGTTTTTCTCTTGCTCCATTTACGAATGGGACAGGAAGGAAACGTACTTGCACATATCGTATGGTGGCTTGCGGATTAGGCACGTAGATGTAGATAGCACCGTTGGTTAAACCGAAAAAAAATTACAACGGCTGCTAAGATTACGAATACAAGCAACTTACGATCATTATGACCGTACTGGTGCGCTGGCAGCTTACGGCGCTCAGGTGAACGGCCACCCACACTGTTTGCATGTTGCTTGTCGGACATATCGGACAAATAGAATGCTCTGAGTTGAACCAAAAGGTTTAGCTTACGCGACGAACGGAGTATGGTGAGGGAAGGAAAGACAGCACTGACATTCAGTGCGCGTTACCTGAACAATGTGGAAGTGATACCGCACACGCAACAAATACAAATTCCTCCTTGTCTTTGTGTTGCCACTGGCTGTCATACGGCCAACCCACTGGTCGGCATTGGCAGCAGCTTGTGGAGGAAGCACAGTTGCTGAAGTACAGTTGCTGTTGCTGTTGCAGCTAGAGTTGCTGTTGCTCTCTTTACACCTGTTGCCGGTGAAGGAGATACAGAATTTCAGGATATGCTGCGTTGGGAATATCACGCGGAATACGTGAACCTTCGTTGCCGCTTTGAGACGCACCAGCAAATTAATTTCTTTTCCTTGAGTGGTACGCACATTTATATCAAATTATTGAAAAATCGTTAATGTCGGTTTCTACCCTCAGAACTCTGAAGTCATTATCTCCACGATTGCATTTCCGGCTTTTGTCATTTTCGGGTGGAGCGCTGGGACGAGTTTTGGGCTTTAGCAAAAATCAAAATTTAAAATTATCAGCTAGTGTACACATATCATGGTCACATGGTCCGTCTCCAATGGCTCCTTGTACAGGGTGGTCAGAAAGAGTCTGAAAAGCTTTTAAGGGCGTTGCAGGATTGATTGTCTAGAGAAATAACTGTTCTGAAAAAATTCGAAGCGTTGCGCAGTTTCCGAGCGAATTACCACTGAAGTAATCCAATCAGGCCGTTTTTCACAAATTCCTGCGGCCCGCCAGAGACGGTGCCGCCAGACGCGTGCTAAGTTTGGTTTATAAAATTGATCAAGAGAGCGATATAAAAATTGGACTTGAGGCGAGAGTAATAACCAAACCCGAGTCAAAGGCTGAGCGGTCTCGTGCGTTATCATCTACGCTTTGAGAACAACTGCCATCAATTTATATGACGGACCAATTGAATTTGCGTGCGCAACGACCAATTGATTAACTTCAATGATAATTAACTCGGAAAAGGTGCAGTTTTTTTTTCTTAAGAATTATTTCTCTGCACAACCTACCTGCAACACCCTTACAAGCTCCTACAGCGTTTTTTGGCCGTTACAGGTAATACTAATTTTTGAAGCTGTTTTGTTATGAGACCGAATAAGTTACGAATACACCCACTGAAAAGCATTGTGGATTGATTTAAAATAGGAATGAGATTGTGTCTGAGAAACCATGTGAATTTTTTTCCTTTTTGCTTGTATGACTACATACGATTGGCGGAAACGCAACGTATTAACGTTGTAATGGAATGAACGCCAGTAAGACGAATGTATCTATCGCCAAGACTACAGCGGGCGGCACCTTTGAGTCAGCGTATCTTTTAAAATTATGAAGATGGAATTTTTAAGAACAAATAATAACTTTTCGTTCAGAATGAACAGTAGTATTTTGCTGATGAAGATGAGCGTAGGGAATAGCAAAACTATGAACTATGGGCCAGCTGTTCGTATAATTACTCTGTTACTGAAGCTGTAATTTGCCTGACAGTTTGTTTTGTATAATTGACAAGAACTGAACTACTGTGTCTTATGGATATTTAAGAAATTGGAATACTATACGCATAAAATGGCACTTGATTAAGGAATGTGCTAAATTACTCCATAATCATTTACTCTCTCTCTCTCTCTCTCTCTCTCTCTCTCTCTCTCTCTTTCAATTTCAGTATTGTACTGGACATTGTACACATCAACTCCTCTTAGCATCTTACGAAAATGATGGAGATTAAGGACGTTTAGTTTGGGGGCACTATCAAATACCGGCAGATTCTGAAATCAAATATGAATTTACTATTTTATCAATGGCAACTCACTTTTCTACATGTCATCATTATGTCTTCACGGGGTTCATACAGAACAATACTCTATGAATATTTGGACTCTACAGTTAATCGTCTCACAAATAGTTCCGTAAACATGGATTTGGATTAAATAAACTGGCAAGACAACTGAGAACTCCTAAGATATCACAGCTCGGATTTTTGAAGTAGGGAGTTACGTCAATGAAAAGTGGAGGAAGCACTTAATTCTCTCATTTATGTCCACATACAAAAAGCCAAAGACAGGTACTTTGCATTCTATCTTTATTTCAATGACCAGAGAGCAATCGATAATGTCAGTGACGTTTATCAGAGTTGTAAAGGTATTTCTACAGTTATTACCCAAATCGGAGTAAAAACTCTTAAGAGCAGCACAGATCCGAAATGGTGCAACTCAGGACATGTTGCGCTGTGAAGGGCGAAAAATCGCACAATCTCAGATAAATTCTGGAAGGGGAAACTAGAAAAAATCCAACGTACAAGTAGGCATTGGATCGACTCTGCACTTCTGATTTACGCTGTAAGATATGCAGTTTGGCTCCTATGGCATAACAGGGGGGGGGGGGGTGAGCGGGGGGTTGAAGGGGGGGGGAGGAAGCGGGGGGTTGGAGGGGGGGCGTTGAGGAGGGGAAAGAAGAGCAATTCTATATCCAGGAAGATCTGGAAATGATATATAGGTATTCGTTTGACTCTACACATTATGATCTTTGGTTTTCATAAAACAGCTTTACTCTAATAGTTTATCGAGAAGCACAAGTTAGGAAGAACGTGAAATTTTCTCTATTTTCAAGAAATGCAGAGATGGAAATCTGATATGAATTTCCATGATCTATAAGTATTCGTTACACTCAGCACACTATAATCGCCCAACAACAACACGGATGTGCTCTGGCAACCAATATACTAATACGTGGTTTAGTTTACGGTCAAGTATCCCAAAATTACAATTCACAAATTAAAATACTGGTTATCGGAGGGTGGGATTACATTATCAACTAATTTATTACGGTTACTTCAAAATTCTATGGCCAAACCAACACATCGGCGTAGCTACCGTCAGAATAAAAACCATTATCCCAAGATCACATAACGAAGTGAAATAAAGCAAAAATATATAAAATCGAGGTGAAAGTGAGCACCAAATATCTACCTAAACATCTGCCATCATCCTCTAAAATCAAACTTAAGCAACACCAATACCTTTGCCCTTCTACCAAGAGGTTGCTAATACTAACATCCAGTTCTTACAATCCGGTGGCCAGCAAAAGAATGACGGAGCGCGTGCAGTTTCAGAACATCCATCCCGCGCCCAATAGGAAGTTCCTATTAGATCAGGGTAGGAGTACCACGGAGGTTCCCTGCGTGACACTCATCCTGTCACTGTTAAACAAAATAACTGGAGTCTGCGCCATCCTATTACCGAGTTAAGTTCCGCGATACAAACCTTCAACTGTACGAAATCTGACCATACTGGAAGCAACTTCTAAATGTCCCCAGGCAAGCGTTCATCCACACTCAGATACATACAGGGAAAAATGTGAATAATGATGGCTCAGCACAATTGAATAAACAGAACAAACATTGGTTGTTATTGTTCTGGAGCTCACATATAGTTGCGGCAGAGTGAAATGACGGACTAACCACTACTCGCATATTAAGGCACCAACTGCTCTTAACATTCAGGGGAAAAATTAAGTAAGACAGTCCTAGTAGGAGGGCAGGCTCTAGCATTTTTTAAACACTTGGATATTCCTTTTTTCTGTATGAACAAAGCTATCCTACCTCCTCATTTATGATACATCATAGCAATAAATATAACATAGATTATAAAATAATTTAAAGAAAATTTTCCCACATCTGCCCCACAAACAGGAAGAAAACAATCATCATACATGAATATGGAAAACATGGTTTCATACTATGAAACGTCCCCTTAGAAAAATTTATGAATGATTGTGCTTAAACTGACACACAATATTTTTAGCGCAACGCAATCTGACTTTCAAAAATCCCTACAAAAGAATGGCCCTGACTAACATTAACCTATACGTTTCACAAATCACTTAACTCACAAAAATCTTCGTTACTCGAACTACTGCAACACAGCGAGCGCCACTACTGCCAGCTAAATAAAAGATTCAAACTACTGAAGGCACTAGCTACTGATAAGCATAGATAGCAAGTGAAAGATTTTGATAGAGAACAAACAATGTATTTACCTTAATAGTGTTCAAAAGTCATAATATATATAGCAGTTCATGACATCCAGTCTTACAAATGTACTGTCTCTGATGGACACACGTCCAGATCATCCGCTCTCAAAAATCCACCATCTCACTTCCCCACATCCACCACTGCGGGCGGTTCACCTCCAACTGCGCAACGCTACGCGCAGTTCACATCCAGCTGTCCAACACTACAATGGCAGACAACAATGCAAACTAGCCACAGACTGCACACAGCACAGCCAGTGATTTTCATACATAGCGCTACATGGCGTTACCAATAAGCAAAAACCTAAACAGCCTACTTACATAGCCCCCATGCTCCCCACAAAAAATTTTACAAATTGTTTTGGGCACTGGCCAATACACATTTGTTAAATTTTTTTCACAATTACAATAACAAAGAAACCAAATGCTCACACTTACTGATACAATGTTGGTCAAAAGCTAAAATTTTCTCACAGTCCATAAAGACAGTCCTGATCGTTGAACACAGTAAAATATCAGTGTTTTTCTCAAAGTCTGAGCAGTAAAAGAAAATGCACACGGAAATAGTGGAATTCCATGCAGTCTTGAAGAAGTAGTGTTGTCCTTCCAATAGAAAGACAGTGCTGACTCTTGACATGCAGACAGATAATGGGTCACAACAGAGCAAACCCACTACAGAGTCAGTCGAAGTTTTGAAGAATAGTGGTAGGTAGATCATCGCAGAGCAGACCTACTGCAGTCCTGGTAGAGATTATGGTATTGGTGGGCCATCAGAGGTGCAGACCCACTGCGGTCCTTGTAGAAATAATGGTATTGGTGGGCCATCGAAGGTGTAGACCCACTGTAGTCCTTGTAGAAATAGTGGTATGGGTGGCTCATCAAAGATGCAGACCCACTGTAGTCCTTGTAGAGATGGCCAGCAGCCATCTGTTGTGACTGTGCGGGTGCACAATCACCATTGAAGAGCCTTGCGGATAATATAGCATGTCCATAAACCACCACTTGTGCTCTCACAAAGTTTTTTTTTAATTGTCCTTAGAACCAGCAATGCTGATAACCAGTCCCTTGCTGAATTATCAACACACGTGCAAGCACTAACAGTCCCAACTTCTCACATACTGTGCATATATTATGACCGACAGAAACGTGTGCAGTGAAATGATACTTAATTTGAAGAACTTGTGTCTATACAATTATAAATTTACAGCATAAGAATACAATTACAAAGGTACAAAATACATCATTAAAGAACATAACAATACAGATAACATTTGTAGTAACACAGGCTTTACAAAAGAATAGAAATAAACTTATACATCAGTGTTACATGAATTATGACATAATTAAATACTTTTGAAACATCAACTTCACACATGATCAACAAAACAGAATAAATAATGTCTAAACATCTTTACAAAGTAAATAACATATTATTAATGCAAATTATGTTTGAGGATAACAGTATTCCTCATCATAGTGAATGTAGCTGAGTATTAGAAAAATTCTACAACATAAGTCTTATCAGATAAACATATAAAGACAGGAGGAACAAAAATACAAAATGGTACACAAACACATAGTGGAGTAACTCAGAAGGAAAGGGCAGGGTTTGTTTTACTGCAGTATTTTGCAAACAAAACTTTCTTTACTTCTTGGAGATCTCCCTTCGTTCATCATTATTTCCAAAAAGTCCTCTCTAAACCTGCTTTCTGTATTCTTCATTGTACAGTACCTTTTCTTTTACAAACGTTTTTCATATAACTTCTCAATGCATTTCTTCCAATTCACCGCAACTCATTCTCTTATATAGCCTACCCCCTCTTAAGCTAACTTAAATCTACTGAGCTCAGATGCTAAACTAAGGGACGAGGCAATGCAGCAGCACAAAACAATGAACACAAACAGCAATGACAAAAAATGCAAATTGGAAAGCAAGCAGCAATAAATATAAATTAGCAAAGCAAATGCAACGTTACAACTAATATAAGGCAATGTACAGCAAGTAGAATGAAGGCTTTCACGCCTGGGTGACATGGCTGTTGATATACTTTCCGGGATGTGAGGTCGTGGTCCAAGAACTTTTCTGCTCCTTACGTTTCGTCCAGGACTGCGCTGGACTTCCTCAGAGGCGCTGCTCCGCTGAGTCTTGCAGACTCGTCGGCAAATTATTTAGCTGATCCGAAAGTTCGACTATTTTCTCTGATAATGAACTAATTTCCTCTATGTGTCTTTCTGAACCAAATTTCAGAGTATCTACTGTGTCCTTTATGTTTTTCTGAGTTTTTGCAAGTTGCGTAACCGAATCGGTAGATGCAACTGACTCAATTTTAGCTTGCAAGGTCTCATTATTTTCATGAACAATAGTTTGCAGTTATTTTATGGCTGCTTCGTGATTCTGTAATGCATTTTCATGCCGCGAAAAAATAGGTTGAAAATGCTCACAAATTTATGTTTTTACGTCATTACAGACTTTTTGACATTTCGATTCAATGTTATGTAACTCAGTAGTTAAATCTTCACGTGTTTGTTGAAGCGTGGTGTCTAACTTCCGAAGATTTTGTTACATTGTGTCTAACTTTTGAAGCTTTTGCTGTGTTTGTCTCTGATTTTCTTCCATTGTGTCTAACTTTTGAAGGTTTTGCTGTGTTTGTCTCTGATTTTGCTCCGTTGTGTCTAACTTTTGAAGATTTTGTCCTATTCGTTTCTGATTTTGTTCATTATTTGTAAAAACAATGCATTGGTGTCTGAAACATGTTCTTCAGTGCTATTCAGCAGTGCATTTGAACCGGCGATATTCGTATTTTGAAAAGCAGAAAACGTGTCTTCACTTATTTGAGAAAATGTTGAGGACCCAAAACCTGAATCTACAGTGTTTGCGAGATTGTGTCCTGTCATTTCGGATTCCTGAGGCGAGCTGTTGCCGACCGATCGATGGATAATGCTTCCCTGTTCACTAATTGTTTCACTGTCTACACCATTATTTGCAGCCCGCTCCATTTCCTTGTGCACAATTGCCAAATTACTACTTTGAACATTAGTTAATTCATTACATGGTGGTGCTGACGCACTGCTTTTGTCTTCACTGTCATTTCTGAGTTTACTTTAGAGCCTAGTATTACGTTTTTCACACGCCGGTATTGTCACAATATTTCACACGATAACACAGAAAAGCATAATTTGAAGAGCAAAATAAGAAAACACATTAATATAGCATTGAAAATAATATCTAGTTAATTGCAAGCGCAGCTGCGAAATACTTGGTGCAAATCTACATGCATGCCACAACTCTTTTACTGTACAACAATGAAAAACTACAACTACAAAGGAAATTCTCTCTATAATTACGCGCTAGCAATAAACAATAGCTACACTAATTGCACAAACTACAAGAAAAAATCAGAAGATTCCAGTGAGGTATCCTCGGCTAACGGTCGACATATGAAACGTCCCCTTAGAAAAATTTGTGAATGATTGTACTTAAACTGACACACAATATTTTTAGCGCAACGCAATCTGACTTTCAAAAATCCCTACAAAAGAATGGCCCTGACTAACATTAACCTATACGTTTTACAAATCACTTACCTCACAAAAATCTTGGTTACTCGAACTACTGCAATACAGCGAGCGCCACTACTGCCAGCTAAATAAAAGATTCAAACTACTGAAGGCACTAACTACTGATAAGCATAGATAGCAAATGAAAGATTTTGATAGAGAACAAACTATGTATTTACCTTAATAGCGTTCAAAAGTCATAATATATATAGCAGTTCATGACATCCAGTCTTACAAATGTACTGTTTCTGATGGACACACGTCCAGGTCATCCGCTCTCAAAAATCCACCATCTCACTTCCCCACATCCACCACTGCGGGCGGCTCACCTCCAACTGTGCAACGCTACGCGCTGTTCACATCCAGCTGTCCAACACTACAATGGCAGACAACAATGCAAACTAGCCACAGACTGCACACAGCACAGCCAGTGATTTTCATGCAGAACGCTACGTGGCGTTACCTATAAGAAAACCTAAACAGCCTACTTACAATACTACTAACCCAGTATATGAAAAGGATTTTATATCAAGCTAAAACCAAGAAAATGGAAGACTGCAAAACATAATAGTGAATCTGTTCAAATCAACATGTCACCCGACTATTAACACATGGAAAAATAATTAAATTGTGTTGCTAAACAACGTCCGTGGCCACATGCTATTGCTGATATCGGTGCAATAAAATTGGTATATCACCAAATCACCACAAAAAGTTTTACATACAACTAGAAAAAGGAATAAACTTCGCAATTAAATCATCAAAGAACCCAGACAGCTTAACATTAATGCCACAATGCCATTTACGTTTTCACCTGAAGATCCAAAACTTGCAAAACAAACTTTAGTTCGAATAATACGGAGAAAAATTAAAATTAGCCTAAGAACCTTGACATCAACAAAATGTCCGGTAATTCCTATGGCCATTTACTTCTGGCAGAGACCTTCTTGATGTGCCGTTAAGCAAATAAATTGACAAACACAAAGGTAAATAGAAAGAAAACAAATCGAGAGGCATGAAAGGGAAGCAGCGGTTTGGAAACGAGTGAGACAGGGTTGTAGCCTATCCCCGATGTTATTCAATGTGTGTATTGAACAAGCAAGAAAGGAAACAAAAGAAAAATTTGGAGTAGGAATTAAAATCCATGGAGAAGAAATAAAAACTTTGAGGTTTGCCGATGACATTGTAATTCTGTCAGAGACAGTAAAGGACCTGGAAGAGCAGTTAAATGGAATGGACAGTGTCTTGAAAGGCGGATATAAGATGAACATCAACAATAGCAAAACGAGGATAATGGAATGTAGTCTAATTAAATCAGGTGATGCTAAGGGAATTAGATTAGGTAACGAGACACAAAGTAGTAGATGAGTATATATGACGGTAGTATCTGTTCCCGAAAGAACAGTTACCGTGGATGACCATGCAGCTTTGCTAGAAATGAAATGATAATTAAATGGACACCCTAGATTATCATTTCATTTCTAGCAAAGCTGCATGGTCATCCACGGTAACTGTTCTTTCGGGAACAGATACTACCGTCATACATAGTTAAAATATGGCTTCCCGGCCATTGACCTTCTTGTGCGAACGCACACGCTATGCCCGAACTCGTACGGGACTTAGTAGATTAATCTGCCACGAGTAATGAGTATGATAGGCAAACATCTATTAGGCGCACTACGAATCTAGTGGTGTGGACATGTTGGGAATGTGGATCTCACGGGGAGCGTGCAAGGGATAAATCCCTGCAGACGCACTATCCTCTGCGCCCGCGGTGGCTCAGATGGATAGATCGTCTGCCATGTAAGCAGGAGATCCCGGGTTCGAGTCCCGGTCGGGGCACACGATTTCAACATGTCCCCAATGACGTACATCAACGCCTGTTTGCAGCTAGGGTGTCCATTTAATTATCATAGTAGATGAGTTCTGCTATTTGGGGAGCAAAATAACTGATTGTCGAAGAAGAGAGCAAAAAAAATGTAGACTAGCAATGGCAAGAAATGCGTTTCTGAAGAAGAGAAATTTGGTGACACCGAGTATAGATTTAAGTCTTAGGAAGTCTTTTCTAAAAGTATCTGTATGGAGTGTAGCCATGTATGGATGTGAAACATGGACGATAAATAGTTTAGACAAGAAGAGAATAGAAGCTTTCGAAATGTGGTGCTACAGAAGGACGCTGAAGATTACATGTGTATATCACGTAACTAATGAGGAGGTACTGAATAGAATCTGGGAGAAGAGGAATATGTGACACAACGTGACTAGGAGATGGGATCGGTTAGTAGACTACGTTCTGCTGCATCAATGTATCACTAATTTAGTGATAGAGGGAAGCGTGGAGGGTAAATATCGTAGATGGAGATCAAGAGATGAATACACTAACCAGATTCAGAAGGATGTAGGCTGCAGTAGTAGCTCGGAGATGAAGAAGCATGCACAGGATAGAGTAGCATGGAGAGCTGCATCAAACCAGTCTATGGGCAGAAGACCACAACAACAACAGTGGAGTGTGACACTATGTATCTCACCCAGTAAAAATTGTCATCGGTAAACTGCCATAAATTAAGCAAGAGAACACGTCAGATATATCCATCTGAAGACCAAAGACTGAATATGCACGTCTTATGGAAATAAGCTTTCGAATAAAAAGATACGTTCGGGCTCAAAAAAATAAAAATCTTTTGCATCATGATTAATTAAAAGTCATGCAATACTGAAACACAGGGGGCACTTGGACAGGAAATTCTTATAGATGAGTTTTTCCTTCTCAGAACAGCTCCAGTGTCTCTGTTTCTCAGATCAGATTGTCGAGCTATTACTCCATATTCAATGTGCGTTGACCTTTGCGAGATGAATAATCTTCACCTGGTGTCAGCGTCACCCCCGTGGCCCCTGCCTGACACTGAGGCCTGATGTGGCTGTTTTGCATAGTAGTCTAACATGCACTAGGTGGATGTACCGCATCTTGTTGACGTTCATGACACACTGAATCTGTCACAGCTGACAAAAGCCTTCCTGGGAATGAGTGTGGAATGGCATCGCTCGCCCTCATACACGTGGTACTGAGTATTTGTGACCTTTCCACAGATATGCTTATGCCCATGATAGTTGAGTGTGTGAAGCTCAACGCACTGGGAATGGAGTGATGCCAGGCAAGTTTAAAGCCAGTCCCCCTTCTTATGACTTGGATTACCAATAAACGCGTCTCGCAGACTATAGTGAGGTGAGTACGGGGACTGAATGCGCATGCTCTGTGCACGACAGTGTACACCTCGCCACCCACCTCTGTGTTGGTTTCTGGTGCTCTGGAACCAGAAGGGGTGTGTCTCCATCACTGTCTGCAGCACTGTGTCCTGACCCTCAAGGCTTATAACATCAGACCATCTGGGGCTGCAGCTCAGACACGTTTACCGGAACTGGCATCATAAACCTGCATAGTCGTCATCTGTGGGCTACAGACAATGCTCGGGAAATGGTTGATGTTGTGGCGGCGTTCGTAGCGACAAACACTTCGCTGTAGAAACGGCTTACGAAGTCACCGCCACACTTTTAATAGCGGGCCGACCGCTCCGCTGGAACAGTGAACAGAAAGATGAAAACCCAAACACTCTGATTAAATAAAAGTCGGTACTTATCTTTATTAACGAAGATACAGAAACACAGTAGTGAACTCCGTGTCTACAGAAATCTATCTAGTTCGAGTCGGAGCGGCTAGGTCAGCGTCGGCTGACGAGAAACAACAACTCTGCTGCGATGAACACACAACTGACTAGCAAGTACACAAATCGGTGGCGAGTATACAACTGAGCGGCGAATACAGAACTGTCCTAGCGCTCGCGACTCCAGCGCTTAAGAAGCCAGAAGCCAGCGGTGGCGCGCGCAGACTTGCGGCGATTTCCTGTATCGCTGGCGCTGCTTATGCGGACGGCGTCCGGACTTTGATGCTGCCAACCTTTTGGCAGCGGGCTCGGTTGGCATTACTGGCTAGGATATAACAGTTGAGGCGTCTCATCAGCATCGGTTCAGCATCAGTGTGTGGGCAGGGGTTCTTGGCGACCACATACGTGGACAAGTTATTGTTCCACAACGCCTCGACGGAGGAAATCACCTGGATTTTCTGCGGAACACTCTGGCTCGGCTGTTTGAGGCTGTGCCTTTGGCGGTACAATTGAATACGTGGTTTCTGCAGGACGGAGCATCACACCACTCCGCATTACAGTTTGCGGACACCTCATCATCTTCCCCGGACGTCGGATAGGACGCGGAGGCCCAGTAGCATAGCCTGTTAGATCATCGGACTTAAATGCGCTGGGTTTTTACCTCTGGGAGCATTTGAAAAGCGTTGTGCAAGCTGAACCGGGTTCTGATGTGCTGACCCTTTAATAGCGGGTTCACGACGCCTGTGACGCTATCTGGAGAGACACCGGAACGTGCGAAAGAGTGCGGCAATCCGTGATGCAACGTGTGAACGCATGCACTGCATAACATGGAGATCACTTTGACCATTTGTTCTAACGTGGATGCGATGCAGCTCTGTACTGTGTTCTGGGAGACACCGTCCATTTCCGGACACATTTCATAAAATATTTTTTCTTCCATTTCCGGTCAGGAATCCGTCCCTGCTGTTTCTTGATTTTATTAACGTTCAACCTGTATACTACACGGCCTCAAGTTGATGGGACATAATTCCTTGCCAGTTTCCCAACAGCTCATATTGCCATCAAACTTGTTTTTGGCACCTGATGGAAAACCTAATGGAACACACGAACCTGATCCACTGCGATCCTCTTCCTCTCACCATCACTTCGCTGTAAGCGCGCCATCACTTCTAGTTACACTGATTAATCTATAAATGATTATGGTTGAATCACAACAGGGACCGAACCTCTTCGCCTTCTCTCATGCAGTGGGATGTGTGCAGTGAAAACCACTCTCATTCTTTAAAGATACATTGTGTGATCAAAAGTATCCGGACACCTGGCTGAAAATGACTTACAAGTTCGTGGCGCCCTCCATCGGTAATGCTGGAATTAAATACGGCGTTGGCCCACCTTTAGTCTTGATGACAGCTTCCACTTTCGCATTCACATGTTCAATCAGGTGCTGGAAGGTTTCTTGGGGAATGGCAGCCCATTATTCACTGAGTGCTGCACTGAGGAGAGGTATCGATGAAGGTCGGTAAGGCCTGGCACGAATCCGGAGTTCCAGAACATCCCAAAGGTGTTCTATAGGATTTAGTCAGGTCACTGTGCAGGCCAGTCCATTACAGGGATGATATTGTATTTTAACCACTCCACCACAGAGCGTGCATTATGAGCAAGTGATCGATCGTGTTGAAAGATGCAAACGCCATCCCCGAATTGCTCTTCAACAGTGGGAAGCAAGAAGGTGCTTAAAACATCGATGTAAGCCTGGGCTGTGATAGTGCCTCGCAAAACAAGAAGGGGTTCAAGCTCCCTCCATGAAAACACGATCATACCATAACACCACCGCCTCTGCATTTTACTATTGGCAGTACACACGCTGGCAGATGACGTTCACCAGGCATTTGCCATACCCACACCCTGCCGTCGGATCGCCACATTGTGTACAGTGATTCGTCACTCCACACAACGTTTCGCCACTGTTCAATCGTCCATTGTTTAAGCTCCTTACACCAAGCGAGCCGTCGTTTGGCACTTGCCGCCGAGATGTGTGCCTTATGAGCAGCCGCTCGACCATGAAATTCAAGTTTTTTCACCTTCCGCCAAACTATCATAGTACTTGCAGTGGATCCTGATGCAGTTTTGGATGGTCTGGACAGATGTCTACCTATTACACATTACGACCCTCTTCAACTGTCAGCGGTCTCTGTCAGTCAACAGACGAGGTCGGTCTGTACACTTTTGTGCTGTACGTGGCCTTCACGTTTCCTCTGCACAATCACATCTGAAACAGTGGACCTAGGGATATTTAGGAGTGTGGAAATCTCGCGTGCAGAAGTATGAGACAAGTGACACCCAGTCACCTGACAACGTTCGAAATTCGTGAGTTCCGCGGAGCGCCCTATTCTGCTCTCTCACGATGTCTAATGGCTACTGACGTCGCTGATATGGAGTACCTGGCATTAGGTGGCACCACAATGCACCTAATATGAAAAACTTATGTTTTTGGGGTGTCCGGATACTTTTGATCACATAGTGTAGTTGTTCTACCGTCGTTTTCAGCATCTCCGACTTGTCAGTAATACTCCTGCTGCTGTGACACATGTTTGTGTACACGTTTTGATGTCTTCTTGTGTTCCAAACAGATCTCTCTGTCAATCTCCTTCACTGCTGGACTATTAGCAGCTGCTCCATGGAGAGCTGAATAAAATCGCTCTCAGTTATTGTCATATTGACTTCTAAACGCTCTCTCATCTCCTGCTGTTCTGTTGTACTTCTACTTTGTCTGTTATTTCTTCCCTCAATTGATTTACCAATTTTGCGCCAGACTTCACCTCCACAATCTCTGAGCGAGGTGAATCTACAGTGTCTCGACTTTCCATAATTATGAAATGCAGTCAAGCACAATGTTCTTCAAATTTTCTATGAATCCCTTGAATTTCTTTTATTTGTTCCTGAATTTCCTATCAAGCCTTCTCTTCAGTTCCTGGGATTTCATTTTCCGGTTTTCTTTTCTTCTCTGTAATTTATTGTTAGTTCGCCTAAAACCTTTCCTGCAAAAGTATTGGAAACATATTGAAGTCGAGAGATAGAGGAACAGGTCACGTTTCATTAGCTGGTGCAAACGTCGCGGTGTTTTCTCAAAAACATCTGCTACCAGTTTCTGAGACATGCCTGTGTGTTCGGAACTCAGTAACGGAATGGTTTCCCGTGCATTTCCCCATCGTCCTTATCGTTCACGTTGGTCTGTTTGTTACATTCAATCTCAATTTCCACTCTCGGCGATGCAACTTTTTCCTGCCCTGAACAACGAAGCAGCACTACCTGATACCTCAAAATATGATCCCTTGTGTTGTGTATCACTCATCGCTATTTACGCCTCATATTGTACCCTTCTTGCCTTATTTCAGACTAGTCTCACGTACTTGACTAATTGTTTTGCATATATGACATGACAGCTTACTGCAAATACTTCTGAAGTTTCACAAGCACGCTACCAATTCTTTTTTACATGTACACTACAAGACAGTGAAGTATAATCCCCTGAAAAACATAAAACATCAGAGAAACACTTCAGAAAAGACAAAAACAACGCCATACAGCAGCACCGATGATCAAATTAAGGATATGGCTACTGAAATTGAAAATACATTAAGTGAGACGTCTTACAGTCTACCAGTTTTTCAGAAGTATCTCTTCAGCGTTGCCACATGAATGGGGGTGGGGGGGGGGGGGCGGGCGTCTTTTAATAAGAAATTGCTGTTGGTTGTTTTGATTTAACTTCGTTTGGGATCCGATCTTATACTGCGGTTATCTGGAGCAGTACCCTGACCTCATCCATTGCTTAGGATAGTACTCGCGACTGTCTTCGTAAAATTCACAACCCAGTACGGCGCATCAAGCATCAAGAATTCATATGGGTTCATGCAATAGAATTGGTACAATTCCAAGTACTTTATTTTTATCACACAAAACAGAAATCTGGGATGAAATGAATCTGCTATCCAACAGGCATATAAGGGAGGGGAAGACTGACGGGAAATAGCACGTGTTTAGGGAATGTGCTAAAGTGCTCCTTAATCATCTACATCTACTCTCTCCCTCCATCTCTCTCTCAATCCCTCCCTCCCCTCTCACCCTCCCTCTCTCTCTCTCTCTCTCTCTCTCTCTCTCTCTCTCTCTCTCTCTCTCTCTCTCTTTCACAATTTCATTACTGTACTATATGTACTGTACTGTAAGCGCCTCTTAGCATCTTACAAAAAGGATGGGCATTAAGGAGGTTTAATTGGGGGCTCTTTTGAATGCCGACAGATTCAGAAAACCAATATGAATTTAGTAATGTGCCAATGGTAACTTACTTCTCTATATGAAACTTTCTGGCAGATTAAAATTGTATGCCAGACCGAGACTCGAACTTGGGACCTTTGCCTTTCGCGGGCAAGTGCTCTACCAACTGAGCCACCCAAGCACGACTCACACGCCGTCCTCACAGCTTTACTTCTGCCAGTACCTCGTCTCCTACCTTCCAAACTTTACAGAAGCTCTCCTGCGAACCTTGCAGGAGTAGCACTCCTGAAAGAAAGGATATTGCGGGGACATGGATTAGCCACAGCATGCGGGATGTTTCCAGAAGGTCCCATGTTCGAGTCTCGGTCCGGCACACAGTTTTAATCTGCCAGATAGTTTCATATCAGCGCACACTCCGCTGCACAGAGAAAATCTCATTCTACTTCTCTACACATTATCAATATGTCTTTATGTAGTTCAAAGAAAACAGCATTCAACGAAAACTGGCATCTACAGTCAAACTTCTCACAAATAGTTCTGTACACAGACACATGGATTAAATAAATTGGCAGTACAAATGGGAACTCGTATCACAGCCCGGCTTTTCGGTAATAGGGAGCTGTGTCGAGGAAAATGGAAAAAGACACTCAATTCACTGGCATATGTCCACATGCAAAAAACCCAAGACAAAGACTTTGCATTCTATTTTTATTCTAAACACAAGAGATCAATCGACAATGTCAGTGACATGCATTAGGCTTATAGAGATATTTCTACAGTTTATTTCCAAATGGCAATAAAAACCCTTAAATCAGCAACCAAAAGAAATTTCCCTTATGAATAGATAATCTTTTGCTCAGTATAATGCACCTGTTAATGTGATTGAATGGACGGACTTGACATGGTGGGACACAGGACATGTGGTAGGGTAAAGGGCGAAAAATCGCACTATCTCGAATGAATTCTGGAAATGGAAACTAGGAATAATCCAACATACTTGTAGGCATTGAATCAATTCGGGAGGACGACGGTTCAATCCCGGGTCCGGCCATCCTG
Source organism: Schistocerca cancellata (assembly GCF_023864275.1). Classification (NCBI taxonomy): domain Eukaryota; kingdom Metazoa; phylum Arthropoda; class Insecta; order Orthoptera; family Acrididae; genus Schistocerca; species Schistocerca cancellata. Next base: position 1,039,875,534 of record NC_064626.1, read on the forward strand.
ATTTAGGTTTTCCGTGATTTTCCTAAATCACTCCAGGCAAATGCCGGGATGGTTCCTCTGAAAGGGCACGGCCGACTTCCTTCCCAATCCTTCCCTAATCCGATGAGACCGATGACCACGCTGTCTGGTCTCCTTCCCCAAACCAACCAACCATTGAATCAACTAAGCACTTCTGGTCCATACTTTATATATCACTGGAAGAAAATGATTAGTCATCCTTCAAAGTCAAACTTAAGTAGCACCAGTACCTTTGTCCATCTACCAGCCATTGCTAATACTAGCATGCATTATTTACAACCCAGGGGCCAGCGACAGTCTGCCTGAGAGTGCGCAAACTCGGACCACCCATCTCGTGCCCAGTGATGGCGGAAGTTTCCGTTAGCCCAGGGAAGGAGTACCAGGAGTACCAGCTACCTCCCTGACATGCACTGACATGACTCTCACACTGTCACCGACCGACAGACTCTCCTACTACCAAGTGAGGCGCTTCAGTCCTGAACCGCGCTGCAGCTACGGGTTCAGGTTAGAATCCTACCTGGGGCATGGATGTGTGTGATGTCCTTAGGTTATTTAGATTTAAGTAGTTCTATGTCTAGGGGACTGATGACCTCAGATGTTAAGTCCCATAGTGCTCACAAGGGAACCTCCCCATCGCACCCCCCTCAGATTTAGTTATAAGTTGGCACAGTGGATAGGCCTTGAAAACCTGAACACTGATCAATCGAGAAAACTGGAAGAAGTTGTGTGGAACTATGCAAAAAATAAGCAAAATATACAAACTGAGTAGTCCCTGTGCAAGATAGGCAACATCAAGATTAATCTGAGCTGAGGATCGCCGTGGTCCCGTGGTTAGCGTGCGAAACTGCGGAACGAGAGGTCCTTGGTTCAAATCTTCCCTCGAGTGAGATGTTTAATATTTTCAGTTTATGTGACAAACTCTTATGTTTTCATAACTTTTTTGGGAGTGATTATCACGTTCACAAGAAAACCCAAATCGGGCAAGGTAGAAGAATCTTTTTACCCATTCGCCAAGTGTACAAGTTAGGTGGGTCGACAACATATTCCTGTCATGTGACGCACATGCTGTCACCAGTATCGTATAGAATATATCAGACGTGTTTTCCTGTGGAGGAATTGGTTGACCTATGACATTGCGATCAAATGTTTTCGGTTCCCATTGGAGAGGCACGTCCTTTCGTCTACTAATCGCACGGTCTTCCGGTGCGGTAGCAAAACACAGACACTAAACTTATTACAGTGAACAGAGACGTCAATGAACGAACGGACAGATCATAACTTTGCGAAAATAGAGAAATTAAACTTTTCACTCGAAGGAAGACTTCAACCAAGGACTTCTTGTCCCGCAGCTGCTCACGCTAACCACGGGACCATGGCGCTCCTTAGCTCAATTTAACCTTGACGTTGCCTATCTTGCGCACGCACAACTCAGTTTGTATATTTTGCTTATTTTTTCATAGTTCCACACAACTTCTTCCTGTTTTCTCGATTGATCTGTGTTCAGTTTTTCAATGCCTATCCAGTGTGCCAACTTATATCTAAATCTGAGGGGGGTGCGATGGGGAGGTTCCCTTGTCAGAGCCATTTGAACCATCTGAACCAAGTGAGGATGGGAATGCAAAGCCTATGCTCTGTAAACTCTGACCATAATGGAGGCAACTTCAGGTATGCTGAAACACGCGGTCATTCACAGGCAGACACTTACAGAGAAATGAGAACAAAGAGGGTTGCATACGGGTAAATAACGAAACAAAAGTTGCTCCTGCTTATTTCAGAGGCTACGTGAAGTTGTGGCAGAGTGAAGTGACAGACAAACTAAATACTGCTCGCATGTTAAGAAGCCAAGTACTCTTAACGTTCTTGTGACGTATTCCCCTGACCCAGTTCATACTTAATACCGATGTTGGTGTGGTCAACACAACACTTAAGATACCATTTCTGTTGTGCACCCCATCTGAGGATCATTGCTAATCAAACGAAGAAGGTAATCCTCAAGTTATAATTACATTTTATTGCGACCAAAACCATTAAAATTTATGTTATACAGACCAATGTATTTTCAAGTGGTGGAGCCCATAGCTCGCAAATACTCGAAAAACATTATAATACAGATCCTTGGGTCTCTCTCACCCGACGATGTCAGGTCTCATACATACGTGTGTGTATTCCACAGTAGAAAAAAAGGCGCTACTGTTTCTTCTTAAGGAAGAAAGAAAATCAAACTGAAATTTACATAGTTTTTTGAGTAAGTTAAAGTAAACTGATATCAGAAAGAAAACCAAAGAAAGTATTTGAGATTAATTTTTCTAGAAGATCTGCATGGTATGGTTTCCTGTGGAGAACGAGCTACAGTTCTTTCAGTTCCATCGCACTTTAGTGATGGGAAATGCGATACATACCAAGTAAACTGTGATTTGATGCAATTGTGTCATTAAATATTCCAGTACTGGATCTGTGAGGCTGAAATGTTGTTCCTGTTACGTTATGTTATTTGATTTCTAAGATAAAATGTCTCGATTGCAGGCATAAAGATATACTCCACAAGCAAATTCAAAGAAAATGTTAGCGATCTTCGTTCCTTTACTTAACGACTAGAATTCGCGAATTTTGTGTATGTCTGCAATTGGATCGCCAAGTTCAGGTAATGTTTTTTCCTTAGGTGTGACGGTCTGGCTTCCTTGGGAATAGCAAGATTCGTTACGTTCTTCATCATGGTAACAGACACATGATAAGAAGTATATTTGTAAATCACTATAACGGGAAAATAGATAATCATGATTACAGTGAGGCGTCGTTAGTGGGGTGAAATTATGCTAGAGAACATATCCACTGAAGTACCAGGTGAAAACCAGAATTAGTCAACAACACTTGCAGTCCTAGTCCAAACAACGTCAGCCACATACCACGTCATTCTCAGAAGATGTAAAACACAATCTAAATTGTATAGTTGACATCAGCACCACGGTGGCCCAAGTCCGCTTCTCCAGCACTGTTGATCATAGGTTCTTGTCACGTGACTAGCAGTTGACGGGTAAGCCGCTCCGTGGAATAGCGAGTGCAATCCTGATAGTGTTGGCTGAAACTCACAAATACTCTCTCGCTCTGGCTGGTCTGGTGTTCTTATAGTCTGACTTGACTGTGTTATGTTGGGGTATAACTTCGTAGCGTTTTTGTTTTGGATGTTGGTATTCGGGTTGCTATAGGTTTATTTATCGATTGTCATTTTTTATTTGTGGGTTCCTGTTGCCATTTGAGTTTACATAGTGTCATTTTGTCATTCGGTGTTAGTGAGTGGAGCTGTGGACGCTAGAAAATGGAGTGACAAGTGGAGAAATCGGGCATTTCCTACATATTCTTTTGTCTGAATTCAGTAGAGGGGTGACATCAGCGGAGTAAGACAGAAATACTCGTGTTGTGTGTGGGGATAGTGCGACTGGACAGCGTGAGGCAAGAAATGACATTAGTGACTCGACGCGTTCAGGAAATCCTTCATGCTTTGATGAAGATCGTTTAAACGCATTAGTCCACAATTGTCCACGTCAGTGTACTCGATAACTGGAAATGTGATGAACTGTCATCATTCCACCGTCGTCGGACATTTGTATGCAATGATGAAGGTTCAAAAATCGGATGTATTTGCGTACCGCACGCTCTAAGTCAAAATCACAAAAATCAGCGGGTTCGCAAATGTGCATCTCTGACTGCTCATCGTCAGTTGGATCGTGAACAACACCATCAGTTCCGATCTTGTATCGTTACTGGTGACGATAAACGTTGTCTGTATACTATCATAAGGAAAAGAAAGTAATGGTTGAGTCCAAACAATGCCGCAACTCTCCGTACGAAGACCTGCGCACATCACGAAAGAAAATGTTATGCATCTGATGTAACAGCAACGGTGTTATGTACTACGAATTGCTTCATAGAGGTGTAACCGTCACTGCTGACATTTATTGTCATGAACTGAGAGGTCTTGCAGATGCAGTCCAAGAATAACGAACAGGAAGACTGCTTGAAATGATGCTACTCCACAATAACGCCCGCTCGAATTCTGCTAGACTGAAGGAAAACACTGTACAGGAGTTGGGTGGGAACTGATTCCAAACCCATCTTATTCATGTGATCTCGATCCCTCAGATTTTCTCCTTTTCCACTCTCTATCAAACAACCTTCAGGGAACTTCCTTTCCGGATGAAAATGTGCTCCGAACATGGTTCGACGAGTTCTTACACTCAAAACCACGTGATTTCTACAGCTGCGGAATCTAAAAGTTACCCCAGCATTGACAGACAGTTGTAAACAGTGAGAGAGAATATATTATTAATGACGGAAGTCTCTGTTGTGTGTATCTGACTTCTGTATTTATTGTTTTTATCAAACGTATGGAAAAACCGCTAGGAACTTTTGCATCGACCCATCCGTGCATGCTAGTCTCTTATATGTGTCAAGAAGTGCATCTTTCTATGAATTAAGATTATCTCTGCATAATTTATCGTAACTCATCTGATAACTTAAGGACTATGTTCAGTATACCTTTTTGTCTAAGATATACTAAGTCACTGAGGTCCAGATACATCGAGCTTGTGTTGGCTAAAATACGTTCAACGCCGGTGGTGGGCACAAATCATGATCCTAAACAACACTAAATTCTTTCTACAAAAATTATTATTTCAAGAGTCCACCCGAAGTGTAATTGGTAGCTAAAATATACTTGATCACTTAGCAACAAACAACCCTGAGAAAATAGGGAGCATCATGACGGATACAGGGATTATTGACCACAAGGTCATTGTACCTAGTCTGAATATCACATAATTCAACATCCGAACTCAATAAAAAATAAATAAAAAATAACACAAGCTACATCTGTTTTAAAAAATAGAAGATAAAGATTAACTTGACTGCTTCCTAAGTGGCAGTTTCCATTCCATCTGAATAACTGTTTAAGCATATTTCAGGCGTGGCTTAAACTCAAAGAAATTGTATCGACAGCAAATGAGAAATTTATACAGAGATGGAACTGGTCCCCCATGGTACACAAAACAGGCCAGAACACTGTTGCTGAAGCAACGAAAAAGGCTGCAAAATTTAAAGAACGCAAAATCCCGAAGACAAGTTTTACAAGTGCTCGAAATTTAGCACGGACTTCAATGCGAGATGCCTTTAATATTTTCCAAAATTAAACTCTGTATCGAAATCTGGCAGAAAATCCAAAATACAACTGCGGCAAGCCACAGTGAGTGACTATATTCAGCGATAGCGACGATAATGTTACCGATCACAATGCCGCTAAATTGGAATTACTAAATACCGTTTCCCGAAGTTATTTCACCAAAGAAGACGAAGTAAATATTCCAGAATTCTAATCTTAAACTGCTACCAATGTGAGCAACTCAAATCACTTCGTAAAGAAAGGTCTGGCTCTGAGCACTATGGGACTTAACTTCCATGGTCATCAGTTCCCTAGAACTTAGAACTACTAAAAAAAAGGAAGGTCTTTCGGTTCAGAATTATACCAATAAAGTTAGTTTCAGCGTACGTTGAAATAATAGCTCCACACTTACCAGTCACATACAGCCGCTCCGTCGGTGAAATATACGTATCTAAAGAGTAGAAAGTTGTGCAGATCACACCAGTACTAAAGAAATGAAATCGGAGTAATCCCCTAAATTACAGGCCCATGTCACTGACGTAGGATTTTGAAATATATACTGTGTTCGAACAGTATGAGGTACCTCGAAGAAAACGATATATTGGCACACAGTCACCACGGGATTCAGAAAATATCATTCCTGTACAACATAAATAGCTCATTATTCTTATGAAGTAACGTGTGCTATCGACAGGGTATCTCAAATTGAAACTATGTTTCCAGACTTGCAGAAGGCTTTCGATGCCGTTCCTCACAAGTGGTTTCTAAGCAGTTTGAATGCCTATGGAAAATCGTCTCTTCTGTGCGACTGGGGTCGTGATTTCCTCTCAGAAAGGTCACAGTTCGTAGCAGATGACAGAAAGTCATCGAGTAACACAGAAGTGAAGAGACAAGGAGTCTTGGTTGCAGTGTTAAAATTTTTTATATCTTTTCAATGATGGATTTCACCTTTATCTGGGCGTCCTCGGAGTGGCTGATATTTGGTAGTGATGGTTATGTGAGATACCACGGACAAAAAAAGAAAAAAAATATATGTGAATTTCTAAAGGACCGAACTGCTGAGGTCATCGGTCACTAGACTTACACACTACTTAAACTAACTTATGCTAAGAACAACGCACGCACCTATGCGCGATGGAGGACTCGAACCACCGGTGGGACGGGCCGCGCAATCCATGACACGGCGCCTCAAACCGTACCGCGCATTCATGTGATGTGATGTGTGCAGCCAGAATATGCACTATGCATCCGGCATGTATTTGATGTAAACACTTACTGTAGGCCTGATCCCGTTTGGTTTGCAATGGACTGCGCTACATGCCGTAATAAGGACACCACGCAGTGTTGTTAAAGCTTTGGCAAGGGTTAGTCACCTGGTGAGATAGTTTATGCGCGGTATCTCATGTACCCTTCGCTAGCAAATATCAGCGTCTGAAGATGCATAAATAAAGGTGAAACGCGTCATTGTAAAGTAATAAAAAATTTTAACACTGCAACCAAGACTGCTTGTTACTTCATACCACACATATTGGTTGCTGTACCAGCCCCAGAATGAGCTGTTAAAACAGATGTGATATCTGGCGTTCCGCAAGGAAGTATTATAGGCCTCTGGTGTTCCTAATCCATATAAATTATTTAGGAGACAATCTGAGCGCCATTTAGATGATGGATGCTCTCATGTACCGTCTAGTAAAGTCATCAGGAGTCCTAAACAACTGCATAATTATTTAAACACAACATCTGTACGCTACGAAATGTGGAAATTGACTCAGAGTAATGAAAAGTGTGAGGTCATCCACACGAATACTAAAAGATATCCATTACATATCGGTTACACGATAAGTCACACAAATCTAAAGGCTGACAATTCAACTAAATATCCAGGGGTAACAATTACGAACAACTTAAACTGGAACGATCACATAGATAATGCTGTGAGGAGGGCGAATTAAAAACGGTATGTAGAACACTTTAAACATTTAAGAGAACCACTAAAGAGACCGCCTTTACTACACCTGTCCGTCCTCTGCTAGAGTACTGCTGTGGGATATGGGAGCCTTACCAGACAACATCAAAAAAGTTCGAAGTATGGCAGCTCGTTTTATATTACCTAGAAATAGGGGAGATAGTGTCACGGCTATGACACTCGAGTTGGGGTGCCAGTCATTAAAGCAAAGCCGTTTTTCGTTGCGGCGAAATCACGATATTTCAGTCACCAGCTTTCTCCCCCGAATTTTGTTGACTCCCACCCGCAAAAGGAGAAATTATCATCGTAATGAAAATAGAGAGTTCAGCACTCGGACGAAAAGATTTAAGTGTGTGTTTTTCCCGCACAGTGTTAGAGAGCGGAACTGTAGAGAAATAGTGCGAAAGTCGTTCGTTTAACCCACCCCCCCTCCCCCTTTCAAGCACTTAAGTGAGAATAGGAGAACAGTCATGTAGGTGCAGATGTATATGTATATGTGGTCTTTTGCAAAAGTGTTTTATACGTTCGCAAATTGCAAGGACCGCTCACAGAGTGAATCGCTTAAGGCGATAGTGGTTTGAGATTTAACGGTGGGTCAACTTACGTTGTGGAACGTCTCCCTCGAATGAATGGCATCATCTCCGTAAGCTATTACACTCTCAGAATAGCTATTCAGTTTATGTTCCTCGTATCTCTTGACACTTTAAATGGGTTCACACTCCTGCCTGAATTCTGGAGCAGAACTTAATTCTCTGTTGATGAAGTGGCACTGAGCACCAGAGCGTTACGTAATAAGAAAGGAAATAATCACTTCAAGAGAATTTTTGCCGGTCAACTGTTTATCCAGTGGCCATCTATGACTCCGAATACTGGGCACTTGTAACCAAACTCGAAAAAAGACAATCAAGAACTGCAGCTCCTAGAAATATCTGTGGGTTCCACTTTGAAGGGATATGAAATGGAACGATCACGTATGCTCAGACTTAGGTAAAGCAGATGGTAGATTTCAGTTTATTGGTAGCAAACTAGGGAAATTAAGTCAGTCTACAAAAAGGTCGCTTACCCATCAATCGTGCGACCCAGTCTAGAATACTGCTCAGTTTTGTGGGATATGTACCAAATGGGACTAACAGGGGATATTGAACGTATAAGGAGACAGGCAACACGAATTGTCAGAGGTCTGTTTTAGTTGTCGGAGGGTATCTATTTATTTTATTTTTTATTTATTCATTAATTCATCAAGCGGCTCATCTTACAATAATACAGGATGCGTCATCAGAATACTGAATCTAAGTTGCTCAAAAATATACGTACACACAGAATACATATGTATCTTTGAGAAGATGGGACAGTTGTCACAGAGATTCTGAAGCAACTGATCTCACAGACTCTTCATGAAGATAGACGTAAAGTACCTCGCGAAAGCCTACTTACAAAGCTACAAGAGTTAGTTTTGAATGATGACTCTAGGAATATACTAGAACACCCTACATATCTCTTCCTTGGGTACTGTAGGGACAAGATTAGATTGACTACAGTGCACAAGGAAGCATTTACACAGTCGTTCTTACCCACGCTACATACGTGAATGGAACGGGAAAAAGGCCAATTAAATGCGTAGGTGGGACATACCCTCTGCCATGCACTTCACAGTTGTATGCAGTCACTCTTTGTTGCTGTTCTGGTCTCCAGAACAAGAGGTGGGCCAGGATGATCAAGATGTTTAACTGATAGGTACAAACAAAGGATAAATAGAAGGAAGAAATTAGCCAATTGCAGGCGAAGCACAAGCTCTGCTTAGACAATAATTGGCAAGGAAATCAGTAATGTCGTTTTGAAGAAAACTAATGCAGAATTTGGCTAAAGCTATTTAGGGAAACTGCAAAATGAAAAATCTTGATGTCCATTTTGGGATTCGATGTTCCTGAATGCGATACAGTGCCTTGCTTTCAGGTTGGATGTTATCTTATTCTAAATATTAATAGCAACCTCAGAGATTTCGCAGATGATGAAGTTATCTGTAAGGAAGTATTGCCTGAAAGAAGCTTCCAAAAATATTGTCAGTTCTTAATAAGATTTCAATGCGGTGCAAAGATTGGAGTAGTCAAATCATACAAACATTGTAGAGTGGCAGACTGATCACATACTCTCAGTCGCACGTAAAACACGTGGCAGAATTTTGTTCATTGCTAGGATACTAGGAAAATTCAGTCAGTCTACAAAGCAGATTGCTTACGATACACTAGTGCGACCCATGCTACAGTATTGCTCATATATGGTGGATCCCCTACCAAACAGAACTAAAATGGGATATTGAACGTAATCAAAGAAGAGCTACACAACCGCGAGCGAGGTGGCGCAGTGGTTAGACACTGGGCTCGCATTCGGGAGGACGACGGTTCAATCCCGCGTCCGGCCATCCTGATTTAGGTTTTCCGTGATTTCCCTAATTCACTCCAGGCAAATGCCGGGATGGTTCCTCTGAAAGGGCACGGCCGACTTCCTTCCCCATCCTTCCCTAATTCGATGAGACCGATGACCACGCTGTCTGGTCTCCTTCCCCAAACAACCAACTAACCAACCAGCTACACAACCGGTGACAGGTTTGTTTGGTTCATGTGTGGGGGTCACGAAGATGCTGTAAAACTGAGCTGGTAGACGCTTGCATATAGACGCAAACTATCCCGTCAAAGCCTAGGTATAAGGTTTCGAGAACCAGTATTAAGAGAGGAATGTAGGACTATACTACTAATCCCTATGTATCTCTCCTGTAATGATTGGTAATGATTGCGGGAACAAAATGTGACTAATTTCAGCGACTGCAAAGCAATCACACTTCCCCGCTCCATACAAGGATGGAACAGGAAATAACCCTACAAAAACTGGTGTAATGTGAAGTAGCACTTCACGTGGTTTTTAGAGTACACAGGATGTTCCGGGGGATTGGTCAAGATTCAGGGACATGACAGGAACCATCATTCAAAGCAAGAAAGTCCAGTAAAAATGGGCTCTAAAACGCATACCGAAAGAGCTATGAACACTTTATCTTCTATTCAGAGGAACAAACATCTTCTATCGCATGCTCGTTGCTTTCCATATTTTGCATGGGGGAGATGTGGACCAACACGAGAAAAACTGTCTTGTATACATCGGCTATAAAATGCACACCGGTGCCTTAAAAGCTATGAGCACTTGTTCAGTATGAGAGATGTGATCCACAGAGCGCAGATTAACAAGTGCTCGTAATTCTTATTTATGCATTTTATAGCCCATGTTTACTAGACTGTTTGCTTCAAGGGATCGTTCCTGCCATGTACCGGAGTAATAACCGTTACTCCCCGGACACCCTGTAGATGCAGGTGTAGTTGTAGAGCCCTTATGACACTTCACTCGGTATGTATCAAGAACAAGACCACATTCTACGGGATGCGACGAACAAAACCGAAAGAAATTGGAGGTGCGACAAGTATTACAGGAAGCATGGGATCATATTATTCAAATTGAACAGTACTCTACAAAAGCAGAATAGGTCACTTAGTAAAAGATCATTAACTGGTGAATGAATGAATGACTTTAACATTAAGCGTTTCGGGACAATCCATCCCTAGATATCAAATGCATCGAGTCGTATAGAGAACTGAAGTTATATGTTACATGAATAACTGCCAGAGGCAGCATTTGGACAGTACTGTTCCAAAAACGAAAGAAAAAAACCTCACACTCATACTAGGAAAGAAGAAGAAGCCAACTTACTATGAGAAGCAGACTATGACATGACACCGAAAATTCAGATATTCGAACTAAACGATTCCTCAGAAGCAATATGTCTCTGAAACTAACGGCTCTAAATAGTTTCTCCAGAAGTTATATGAATTTGTATTGATTGTGTTGACGATAATGCGTTTCTTATAGGTGTAGTCCTCCCCTGTCAACAGGGCCACTATACCCTATAGAAAAGGGTCTGTTGAGGAATTATTCACTACCGGTTGGCGCTGAAACAACCGGTTTTCGGTTACATCGTTCCTTCTTCAGCGCCAGTTTAAACTGTGTGTTAAAACTGTTCAAAATAACCGGTTTCTGAAATAACCGGTTTTTGAATTTTTATTCCTGTTATTTCCATTCAGAGACGTAGAAATCGACTAAACACTGAAAAATTTTGACTCTTTCAGTTTCAAGACGCAAAGAATCAATATATTAAATTAAATAGGCAATTAACGAAAATTAATCCGTCCACTGTTCGTTGCTGTTTTAGAAAAGTGACAAGCGGTTGAATACTACAAAAGACCGCCAGCATCCTCCTATTGATTCTAATTTTGTGAATCTGCTCAGAAATCATGTTGTTGTCAAGGATCATACCACTGTTCGGCCATTACGAATAGTCAGTGCTTATGGCGAAAACTAAGATCGAAGAACTGTATTTTTCATGTTAATTTGTCCGTTTTCAAAATCTACGAGGAGATAAAGGTATATTACGTAGAAGCAGGCAACAGATCAGTTACTTTCTTTTTTTATTGTAAACTATGAATGAGTTGTTAAGATTTTTCCTTATCTGATAAAAATTTGTTGAGGCTCCTCCCGTTCGTAATCTTTTAAGCAAATGTGACAATGTGCATCATTGATACCGCACTTCGTAAAGTACTTCCAGAGTAGGGATGAGATCATTCTGTAATACAAATAATGTGTGACGACAACGGCGAAAATGTACCGTGGAGGCCAGATAGGGGAAGTCTCGCACACTGCATCTACACGCGTGCCATCCAATAGGCCACGCCCCACGGTAGCAGGTACATTATTATTTATTTATAATTTCTGCTACCAGTCACTATTTTATTTTATGTTTAATCTAACATAATACAAGGCGTTTCGAACATGTTCTGTTCATCTTCAGGCGTTTCTACGTACATACATACAGAGAAATGTTACTTAAAAATAAACAGTCTTAAACTACATTAATCCATAACTCTTTGTCCGTTGTTTGTTACTGTAGCAGCTGATGTGGGATTAGGGGGAGAGGAGGGGGGGTAGTGTATGGCTAGAAATCGAAATCAATGATGTCTTCTGCTGGTTTTCTTCCTTGTGGTTGAATGTGTATGATATCACAGCCTGTATAGGATGGAGGTAGATTTGCATCAGTTATGTGTTATGAAAATAGTGTGAAAGGCTTTTATATGACAGTTGATCACTTACGATTTCATCATCTTGCTGGTTCACTTGCATCACTGGTGTAATGGCGGAGCTGTTGATTAACACTACACTACTGCACATTGTATGTATGTATGTATGTATGTATGTATGTATGTATAAACGCCTGAACATGAACAGAACATCTTCGAAACGCGTTGTATTATGTTAGATTAAACATAAAATGCAAAAGTGACTGGTAGCAGAAATTAGAAATAAATAATTATCCCACACAGTCACGGTTTACAAACACAGCCATTATGGCCGAGAATAATTAGGTACATTATTGTCTCAGCAATGCTCTACCAGTTCTTATGCGTTTGTCTGTTGCTCCTTTCTGTCAGAATTGTTATTAAAATAACACTGATCGCTTTCCCTATTTTTATAATAGCGCAATAGTTCAAAGGAATGGAAATCTTGCGAATACAAATTACTCTTTGTCTCATGCAATGGCTATTTGATATTTCGTTTTTTTTTACCCGGTTATTAGCCAAAAAATAAAAAAGTCTGTTATAACCGAGACCAAACAAATACGGGAAAGTACTGGTTATTCAGAACTGAAATATCTGTTTCGGATTTAACCAGGCGGTTTTCCCCATTCCTAATGCCGACAGGCTCAGCAGCTTCTGAACAACCACGGGCGAGACGCGATACATTTCGCCGTAAGCATCGGCGCCGCAGTCGAATAACAAGTGGCTCAATTATTGTTCTACTGAGGTGAGCACAGCAGAGCCAGGAGTTCTCTCAGCTTTAAGGGTGGGCCGGATGCTCCAGCGAGTAGTAGACTCTGGAAAAGGGGGACATGCGAGGGGGATGTGGGGGAGATACCGCGACCGCGAAAGCGGAATAGCCCTCCCTCTCAGCTGATGCCGCCAGTTATGAAGGCGCTCCAGAGAGGGAGTTTAGGAGCACAGATAATCTCCGAGCTAATGTTGACCTCGCCCTTTTGGGACACAGACGTTTGTTTACGTCGGTGCGCTCCCGTCTACTTGTGTGTGTGTGGAGGAGGTAGGAGTGGAGAGGAACGGGGACGGATTGATGGAGCATGTGAAGAGGGGGATGTCAGAGTAGGAGTCTCTAAGAGGTAAGACTCAGCAGGGAGAAAATATTGCAGGTTGGAAGACGTTAAGCCGGATTCAATATTAGTTCTTAGCGGCGGATACTTCTTTGCTGTGTTCAGGCCAAGAGGAGCCGCAGTTCCATTACAAACTAAGAATTTCTGGACGGGGAAACGCCGGAAAAGATGAAAGGCAACGAAAGAAAAGAGAGTCAAGAAGAACGTCGTCCCTGATGAGCGCATGTATTAAAAAATAAACATTTCTTGACAGGTGAACTCTATTCTGTTAATGCTTAATATACATATTTTTTCAGTATTTAAAATATTTTTGCCAGATGTGATAAAGTGAAGTACTGTCAAGTTGGTTGAGTGTTGACAATCTGTCACCACTGATAGTTTTCTTTGGACACTGTGAAGTAAGAAAGAATGATTAGAGCCTATGGCATATTACTGATGCAATGCTTATGATGAAGATTTCTTATTTACCATTTACGTTTCAGAAATACAATTTCATGTCACTACTGAGTAATTCATCTACAGATTACAGTGAAGGAATGGATCTCAGGACGAATGTGACAGCTGGTTTGGATGCCATTGTCAGTCAGTGCTTTTCACCATGGAGCTCAGTTGGACAACGTAGTAATTATTCGTGTGTCATTGATAATTCTTTCATCTTTCTTGTACTGACACAGGGAACTCATGATCTCAAGTGATTATTTACCGAATTCTTGAACCGAGCTATCTACGAAACTTTTCTTGAAAGCGTCTTCTATTATACGGAAAATTTGATTGCAGCAAAAAAAAAAAAAAAAAAAAAAAGAAAGAAGAAGAAGGAAAATTATCTTCACACTTTGTGCACGACGTCAGGGGCCACCTTGACGTGTAAGTTGGGAAAGTATTGCTTTCTGGCAGCAGATCAGTCACCATATATGACGCAAACATACCTTTCACTGGATAATTGCCGGGACATGATCTCTACGACAGTCATCACCACTGAAATTATTTCTGTCTTCTGGAATCATGGAGTGTATAAAGAGACCACAGTATCCCGCTATGCAGTCTATCTTGTTTGCAGTCGCCTATATTATGAACATCCTGTTTTAACAACCAACACTATACAGCAACAGAATGAATATGCAGTAGTGTTCTAAGTTTGTTCCCAGATTTTCCTAGACTTTGTTCAGTAACCCATTACTACGTGGCAGTTCTTTCCAAAATCACTCCGTAAGCAGATGCGACTAGTAAATCACATCAAATCCCTAACGCTGCTTCAAAGCTGCAAGCAGAAATAATAAATGACAATGGTTGCAAATATAATTAACTCGGTCTTTTTTCCTTTTCGTATGGTGACGGATTCCTGTAATGTGCTGCAGCCTGAGGTGCGAAAGGTAAGAGTGATGAGGGTGCTGCAGAGTTAATAACAATATTGTTACTGAAAGCAAGTCTTGGCTACGTACACGTAAGAAGAGCACTGTACTGGTCAAATGCAGCAGGGACGGAGGGGGCCCAGTCCGTTATACAGTTCCACTGTGCAGCGAGCACTAAAAATGTCTTTTAGCAAAGATAAGATCTAAATGACAGGAGAAAACACAATGCATAGGGTAGCATCCGGCAGTTAGGCCCAAAGAAGGCAAACTGCAGTTATTGTTTAAAATTCAGTAAGGAGGTCCGTAACTGGCTTATAGAAACTATTTTGGTAGCAGGGTAGAGAACTCGTGCATGTGCATGTGCGCACATCCTCGTTGGCCATAACTACAGATCTTCTGCCTTCTACCCCGCTCCACGCGATAAATGTACTTAATTGGTTAACCATGGCAGAGAGTAGGGAGCTTTATTTTGCTTTTTTATTAAATTATCATTGGTAGTAATTTGTAAGGTCTGATGCAATTAGTTGGCGAGATTCTGATGCTTCCAGTACCAGCTAAGTTTTTTCGAAGACAGAGAGCACCTGCTCCTTGGGCATCAGAGTGAACACTTCTCCTTAGTGTGCCATAGAGAAGACTTCTCTACTGGGCTTGAGGCAGTATGCTTCCTTCGGCTTAGAGCTGCAGAGCGAGATGTCTCCAACTTAGAATTCGGATGCCGGGGCTGAATTTAGAGCTCTCAATCATTGCTGCAGGAGTCCTTTGAACTCATGCATCACTACAGTGGTAAGCATGGGCAACATCTGCAGCCATCGAGACGAGGTGGGCGCTAAGTCACTTACCTTGTACTGGTGTTTTATTCTGATGATCTAATTGTACAGCCAGTTAGCTGAACCAATGATGTGCCTAAGCGAGAGTATTGATGTTTCTTCATGCTTTTTCGAAGTTGGTTTAGGTCATTAACTTATTCAGCAACCACTGGTCTTATTCACAAACGCAGTTTTTACATCGTTTCTCTCTTGTAAGCATCCACATGTGCTAAAGCTATTGTGCCTGTGTCGAACCCATTGTTCTCTCGATAATTAGTTGAACTCTTGATGAAATGGATGAAAGGTTTTTTTTTATAGCTTTTAGAAATCAGTCAGATTATTATAGTGACCCTTAATTTCTTCTCGTAGTTTGATGGATCCCATTATCGATATGTCGATGTGTAATGTGGTATCTGTATATCATGCTTACTTGGGCCACGTCTGGTAATTTAATCAGGAAAGCTGTTTTCCGTTGCACGACTAAGTTTTCTTTTAATTCACGTGATCTTATGGGCAGCTATGTGTCACTGTAGGTCACTGGAGATAGATTCTGTACCACTTCAATTATATACTAAATTCTTAACCAACACCTCACACGATGCAATTTGTTTGCTATATCTGGTGTATCCTACTGTATGTGTGATATTACATTATTAAGAGCCTAATCAATAGTCAATTTTACACATCAGAATTTATTTGGTACATACTCGTAAATGATGTGCCCAGACATTTTGACACCTGGTTGATAGCGTGTTGGTCTACCTTTAGAACACAACTCAGCAGCGACTCTATGTGGCATAGATTCACCAAGTCCTTGGTAGGTTTCCGGATGTATGTGGAACCAGATACCTATGCACAGATCACTCAACTCCCATAAATAACTGGCCGGCGATTTGCGGAAATGAAGCTGGAGCCCGGTAGTATCTCCGATGTGTTCCATCGGGTTCAGGTAACAAATTTGGTAACCAAGATATCGAAGTTAGTCAGTATCATGCTTCTCGAACCACTGTAGAATGATTCTGACGTGTGTAATGGATAGTTATCCTGCAGGAAACGAGAAGGAAGGAAGAGACCAAGAACGAAGGAATGTAGGAGGCCAGCAATAATGTCACATAGTTCACAGCTGTCATGGTTTCTTTGATTACTATCACAGGTCCCATCTAAGTCCAAATGAAAGTAACCAACAGCATAACACCACCTACACCGACCTCCGTTCGTGGCACCATCATGTTTTGAGCAGCCGTACTACAACTCAGCCCATGCGTCTCCATTGATCCACGGTCCAATATAGATGGTCACCTACAAGCTGCAGTCACAATTGACGATTTCATAGGGTCAACATGGGGACATGTAGACGTCGTCTGATGCATAGGCCCGAGTTCAGTTTAGTGTGGTTTGCTCTGAAGCACAGCCTGTTCTACTTTGCAGAGACTACCACGTTCTTTGACGAGGTGTGAACGTCTAGCACTTGTCACCTACTGGTGGATTCACCAAAGATGCTCAAGACAGTAGCACTTCAGCAATCGAAGAATTTCGAATGTTTTTTTTCAGTCTTTGATCACAATATAAATTCTTTTGACCATAACCGGTTTCAGTCAGTAATGACCATCCTCAGATCTTTTCTACACTGTGTCCTAAAGCGATAAGGCCGTAATGGCATCGTCAAAACATCTAAATGTACTCAGCACAGCATCTAAATATACTCAACACAGCATCGTCACATAGATCTAAAATAAGGTGTAAAATCTTTTAGATCTGTGTGACGATGATCTGAGGATGGTCATTACTGACTGAAACCGGTCATCGTCAAAAGAATTGATATTGTGATCAAAGACTGGAATAAAAAAACGTTTGACAGAATTGGATCACTGTCCAAATACGCTACTATGTCGCAGCTGGTGAGAAGAGTTTCGACGTTTCCGAGATGTTCGTTCCCAGGCACCGGACCATAACAATCCGCGCTTCGTCAAAGTCTTTTATGTCAGTGGATTTCCTCTTTTATGGCCCGTATCGTCGCTAGAGCGATGTCCCATTCGTCTCTGTTCCACTAGCATACTTTCCTTACTGCTTCAGGTGCCCGCAACGCCACCAGGCACCAGGCACCAATCATTCTAACCTACTTCAAGATACTTCTTCATTACTTTACAATCGAAGCCAGTGAGTTAGTAGCAATAACTGCGTGAAGATTTTTCCTCCCAGCGAAATATAATGTTTCGGCTCATCGTTGTATGTGATAAATCAACAGCAAATTCCTCATTAACTATCCAATGGAAATCACATGTTCCTTTTATCAAACGATTCAGCAACAATTCGTGAAAGAACGGCTAAAGTTTTTCGGCAAACTTCATACCCATTCTATGTATCCCTTAAACGTTTTTCAGTTAGTAAATGTCCAATAAGTTGGGAGAAGTTTTGTAGTTATATAAAGAACACCGTTGTCTTATATTTGAGTTAATAACACTTCAGCTGACTTTCGAAGTGTTTTAGACGTATTTATGTGCTCCGCAAGTGGTTGGAAGAAAACGTATTTTCTCTCTCAGGAGATTTCATTGTTAGTGTTGAGGATGACGCTTACCAATGCTGCTTTCAGAATCACGAATGAGCGTCACATCAGCGATCTACTGTTTCCCTTTCATGGACATCTTTAAGTAATGTATTTTTAAGTAAACTTTGGCTATGACGAAAAAATACTATAAAAACACATTACGTGTCATAAATTTACAGAGACAGACTAACACTTTTCACTGCTAATAACAAAACGATAATAATAACTGAATAATTAGTCCATAGAAGTGGATAATTAATTACTGTGGACAATGCGTTACATCAATTGTGAGTGCTGAAATACTTCGAGAAAGGCTGACTAAAGTATTGCTGAAGAAAATAACATGAACTATACTTTCTTTGAAATACTCGTTGCTTGAGATACAAATCACTAGCGTTTGACGTCAACAACATGCTAGTTTTTTAGCAGCAGACCCAAGGAAGTTGTATTCGTACTTTTGAAATGATCCAAATTTAGAACATTGTAATGAAATGCTTAATAGTTCGTAGAACAAGTTTATAACAACTCTATCATAAAACGCTGAAGCGTAGATTAAATTTCATTTAGAGATAAAGATCATTTGAGACAGAGCAGAGTTGTGTGAGGATGAAGAGAAGTTTCTATCCTGGCCTTATCATAGGAACGACCTCAGCCTCCGACTGATGTGGTTTATGGATACCACATAATACGTAAGCCCCAATAGCCAGACGTGGATATGAATCACATTCCATTCTAATACGTCTCCAGTATCATAAACCTCTGGCCGGCCGGAGGGGCCGAACGTTTCTAGGCGCTTCAGTCTGGAACCGCGCGACTGCTACGGTTGCAGGTTCGAATCCTGCCTCGGGCATGGATGTGTGTGATGTCATTAGGTTAGTTAGGTTTAAGTAATTCTAAGTTCTAGAGGACTGATGACCTCAGAAGTTAAGTCCCATAGTGCTCAGAGCCATTTGAACCATTTGAATAAACCTCAACATCATATCGCTCCGTCTCTTTATGCTAGAATTGAGAAATAATTCATCGCACACTCACATACAAATTGCACTGCAATAACTACGGAAACGACATCAATACCACAGTAATAATTACTGAATGTTACATACTGACTTACTAGAGAGACATAGTTTTTACAATAGTTACGCGGATTTCGTAAGTGTGCTAACAGCACTTAAATATATGTAAGCAGCAAGTATTGATGAAAAAAATTTATCAGGTACGAAATTCAGAATTTGGGCCACGGCCTTAGGCATAATGTTCCTCCAGCTGCAGCAAATATCTTCAGAGACTGTGTACATAGGTTATATATGCGTTGGCGATAATAATCTGGGTACGCCACAGTCGAATCACCGTCTCATCTTTGTATAACTGAGCTAACGCGCTATTTCTGTTGACTTCGACATTTTACATGAAAATCTTATATCAATTTCCTATTTTCTTCCACCCTAACATCGTGAGCAAAATCCAAATATTCTCTCAGCAACGAAGTCAAAGTGAAAGTAAGTCCTATGTTTCGCTGGGAGG
The DNA here is from genome assembly GCF_023864275.1 of Schistocerca cancellata. NCBI lineage: Eukaryota > Metazoa > Arthropoda > Insecta > Orthoptera > Acrididae > Schistocerca > Schistocerca cancellata. The sequence continues at coordinate 1,039,895,147 of NC_064626.1, forward strand.
AAAACTCTTCGCGCAGTTGTTCCTAACTCACTGGCTTCGATTAAAAAGTAATGAAGGAATATCTTGAAGTAACTTAGAATGGAAGCAACCCCTAAAGTGTGACGAGAAGATATAGTGTATAAATATACATGAGGCGTGTTCAGTAAGTAATGCAACATTTTTTTTCTGAAAGCAGGTTTGTTTTATCCAGGATTTCAATACACCATTAATCCCCTCTCTTTTCGTTACAAAACCCTGTTTTCAACGTAAATTCCGTTTATGCGACGGCATTACGCTACCTTGTATTGTATTGTATTGTATGTTAACCGGGGACCTAGAAACGACGGAGAGGCTCCGTCCCCGACGCAGACGCAGTGATCCACAACCCCACGACGACTACCGCAGTCCACTTCACCCCTCCGCCGCCCCACACCGAACCCAGGGTTATTGTGCGGTTCGGCTCCCGGTCGACCCCCCAGGGAACGTCTCGCACCAGACGAGTGTAACCCTTATGCTTGCCTGGTGTACGCGTACGTAGAGAACTTGTTTGCGCAGCAATCGCCGACATAGTGTAACTGAGGCGGAATAAGGGGAACCAGCCCGCATTCGCCGAGGTAGATGTAAAACCGCCTAAAAACCACCCACAGACTGGCTGGTTCACAGGACCTCCGCCGGACGGATTCGTGCCGGAGCCCACGCGCTCCTTCTTGCCCGGAATACGCTACCTTACAGGGAGGGCCTTATGCCCGCATGGTACCACTTCTCTGGCCTACGTCGGAACCAACATCTTGCTTCCCGTGTAGTGCATTATTCACTGGGCACAAAGATGGAAGTCTTCTGTTAGGCTGCGTGGAATCCAGCGGCCAGACACCTTTCAGTACGCCAACTGGTGGACAAGTGTGTCAGCGCTACCAACAGAGGCGTCCAGTTGATTGTGATCCGCCGATCACTTCTAATTCCAACATTGCGGAGTCACAGCTGTGGGCAGCTTCCCGGTATGCGGGAGATCGGACAGATTTCTGCAACGTTGTTACGATGTTGACAGATCCCTCGCCCAACGACTCACCGTGCTCTTGTTCACTGCTAAGTCACCACGGACATTATGTAAGTGCCTATGAATATCTGCGATGCTCTGGTTATCCTCCAAAAGAAACTCAGTGACAACTGTGTTTCGAAGGTACCTGCGTTACAGACACCATTTTGAAGGCTACGTATAACACAGTCAGATACAGGAATTTCATGAAACTATAGGGGCTGGAGCGGGAATATTCCACGACGTCTCACAAGAAATTCCGCATTTTGTCAACCGAAAGTGGCCGAAGAAAAAATGGGCTGTATTATTTATTGAACGTTCCTCGTATATGTTTATCTGTTACTGAACTGCTTAGTGGTAGATACACAAACTGGTGGCTTAAGGTCATAAAATTAATCACGAGCGACGTGTGGTTTCCTCGGTCTGCAGACCGCCAGGGCGGTGTTGACCGAAGGGAAGGAGAAATCAGAGGAGAAGGGCGACTCCACGGCTTGCCTCTTCTCGACGAGCGACGTTTTCGGGACGGCAGCTAGAGGGAGCCGCCAAGTGATCCGATTAGCTGGTCGCAGCTTATACCGGGGATGCAGTGATAAAAATAATAGCGTCTCGGCTGATTCCCGCGCGGCGCAGCCCCGGGGCGCCATCCTGGTCAATGACTTCCTTCTTGGAGGCGCTGATTACGTCAGCTGGTGCGAGTTATAGGCTTAATCCGCCAAGTCAAGGAATTAGAAACACCGAAGCAATTTGCAGATAACGTCGCGGAATCCTATAAAAGGTTTAATTTTACGGACCGCACTGGTCTGTGATGTGTTTAGCTCGAGGTCATCACCGAAATATTACCGCTTTTGCGGAAGAGGAGGGGATTGATATAAAGGGATTATAAGAAGTGCCAGCGAGCTCCCCCCTCGTCGAGCGAGTGATGATTGGCGCTCCGGTTTAGAGAGCAGCGAGAAATAAAATGGAGAGACCTATAAGAAAAAATAGACTTCCACCAAGGAGTATTTCACTAAAAGTTAACGGCTCTTAATGCAGAGCTTACGTACGATCCTGGGTTATCACGCCAAAGCCGCGAAGTGAAGTCGGTAACATTAGGATGATTTGTACGTGCGATTCCTCGAAAACATTTCAGGAAATTTCTTCCTGTCAGGTGTCGAGGTGGAAGTTTCTTGCTCGCAAATCCCAGTAAGTAGTATAAACGTCAGACGAGGAGGTTGTTAAGGAACTGTTCCGCCGTATTACTATAGCCATTCAAAACAATCAACTGCTTACTCGGGTGATAATCACGATTAATAGTAGTTTTCTGGACAAGGAGAGGGGGTTCAGACTCAAGTAGACATTTATTTGACAGAACCGCCTTCTAAACTAATAAACGTGTCTTTAGGTTGTGCTCGACAGCTCTGATGAAAGACATTTTTATACATAACACCAAAAGGCTAAAATAAAACTTTTATTTTTCAACTAGTCTCGACAGTTTATGTCGTCGTCTACCAGACTTCAAGGCTTAATATAGAATATACCTTTTTTAAATGCTTGACGTATGTTACATGTAAACGTAAATTGTCGAAAGTATTTGAAGAACAGAGTATTATGGCAGCTTCTTGGAGCTGTACATATAAAAATGTCCTGCATGCTTTACGTGGGATCCGATACCGAGTACATACACGGTTACTGATTGAAAAATGAAACGCTGCCAACATTCAGAGCAACATTTACAAACTCATTTGCAGATATAAGATCGCTACTTACCAGGAAACGAAAACAGCCCGTTGTAATGTTATTCTTTACAGCTTATTTTCCTAAGAGAGAGCTACAAATTTCTAATTTAAGCAGCAGCATTTTAAATTTTTTTCGTATTCTGTAGCCACTTTGCTTGATATATAGTTGATTTACATCTCAGTCGTCACATGATGAACCCTATTATCCGATTCCACTATGTTCAATCTTTGCTAAACTAACCCAAAAGAAATACCAAAATTAAGACCACTGTAACAATATATCTAGCAAATTAGTGAACTTGAATAATTAATATTGCGGACGCTTTAGCATTCGTGGAGTACTGCGTTGTTTTAAATTCTAAGGTTGATGTCGAATGTTTGACTTCAAATGATGTTGCGATTATTGAGGATACGTCTTGCCACACTCAACGTTTGATCACCTCGCTATAGACTGGAAACGTGTGAAAGTGGAGAATAAGTCTGCGTAACATCCATTATGGTCGATATCCAGTTTCGTTAATCACTTTGATCAGTACAAATAGCGAAAATTATTCGTATGATAACATACAATATTCGTATTATATCATACAATGTCTTATTATGGAAGGATCATAAATCGATACACTTTCTCTTGCGAGAGGTAGCGAACAAAGCCGAAATTTATGCTCTTAGATTATTTACTGGACCCAAATGAATTTCTTTCCGTATTAAATAAGCCCATGTGTCCCACACTAGTGTTATAAAAGGTATCCTGAAAGTTTAGATTCAGAACTGTCCGGACGGTAGAGGATTCTAAACTGCGTATTTTGATACGAGAAATCCAATGTTGGAAACGAAAATTTTGGTGGTACAGTATCTTGAATGAACAATAAGTGCCAGACACGTGTTTGGAATCTGATTGTATTTAACTACAAATACGAGTAACTGACTGCTGCGTCGAAGATGGCTGCGACACATCGGAGAACAATGTACAGTCCAGTGTTATGTGTCCATGCTGTTTGCAGTTCTACGTATACGTCTCATGCATCTCCGAAAGCCACCATAAGATGCATTGAGGAGGGTACCTTGTACCAGTACTAGACCTTCCCTTTCTTGTTTCAAATGGAGCGAGGGAATAGCGACTGTGTGTATGCTTAAGTACGAGCCGTAACTTTCGTCTTCGTGGTACTTAACGAGAGTTGTACGTTGGTGGCAGTAGAATTGCACTGCAGTCAGCCGCAAATATCGGTTCCCTAACTTTTCTCAATAGTGTTTCTCGAAAAGAACAATACAAACAGTAGGAAGTTCGATAGTATTACGCAGGATAATCCATTGATTGAACTCTAAGTTCAAAACCATTTGACTAAATTGTTTGCAAACGTTATTTACGATAGGCAGATAACTGCTGCTCCACACTCTTCCCACCGTAACCTTTGTAGTGTGTCGGTGATGGAGCATTATTCATTACAGGAACTCGCATACATTCATTTAATATATGTACCAGCAGCATGTAGTGCACAGAAAGAATGTATAGAAAAAAGTTTCGCAACTGTCATCCTAATCGGCAGAAGTTTATCTCGCCGTGGATAGAAACTTACAAGAGTGAGTCATTCAAGCTACGGAGAGCCGTCCAAAATTCTCGGCAAAGAACTGCCTGCACAGTAGAATATGAGGAGCTGGTGCTGGATAGTGCAGGAGAAAATTTGTCAACAAGAAAGCACCCATCCACTTGCCTGTGAAATGTGAACTTCAAGGAATACAATGTGGGGAATACTGATTGAACAGCAGTTCAGTGTCTCAGATAAACAACGTGTGAAAACATTGGAATCGTATGATTTTGAAGTCAGAGTTTAGTTCTGTCAGTGGATTATCCAGTGTTGTACTGTAATGTCGTACCTCCTACAGTTGATATTGTTCAGAGATAAGGTCGCTTTCGACCGCTGTGGTGGTTTCAAATGCCTCATTTTCTATGTCCGAGATGAAGTAACTTCACTCGCAACATTCGTCTCAGTTCTTAGTAGGGTAAAGTTGCCGACAATGGACCAGTTAACTTTTCTCTCGAACTGAAGGAATTCAAATGTTTCAAATGTCGTGAAACTCAATATCAGAATTCTACAGATAACCTACATTAGAATAAAAAATGCTGAATTATTTTCCGTAAAGGTCCATTCATGAACACCATTTTCTATGAATGGAGCAGTTGAACTTCATGAATGGACCATTACATGTAGATCCAAAATTTCGTGGTTAAACACCTTTTATTCGTGTATACAACGGCTGGATGGATTTGAACACACGCACACAGCATAATTAAGAAAAATAAAATGATGATTGAGTGGAATTTAATTTTAATATGAACGAAGATGGTTGCGAACATAAGAAGAGCAAAATTAGACCAATATTAAACTACAGTACTGGCGTTATTATGAAATTAAGTGAAACGTAGGCTGCTTTATAAAGTAACTGCCATTTCTTATAACTATGGAGAAAATAAAAACGAAAGTATCTTTTAGTATTCTTCCTGACGCAGTTTCCATGCACCCACTTACTACAGGCCATGCACTTAATCACGTCTCACAGTGATCTATTTTGACATAGTTCGCAAAACCAGTTGTTGGTGTTGTGAATTTTCACTTGTTTCGATTAATTCACTTTGGCAGCTTTCTCTTTAGGTTAGCGCTACGTCCTAGTTGATCCATGTGTGTAAAACGTCCTAACTGATCTTTGTATGGAAAACATGTGAGTATTAAAGCTTTTCGTGTGCCGACCGGGTCAAGCAGTTCTTTTCCCGATGACCTTAGTGGTTGTCATTGGGCTTGCTTGGGTCTCTAAAGGATGATGCTGAACGTAACACCCCTTCCATCACTGTTAACACCCGTTCCATCATTGTTGGTGGTGTTCGTGTTGCCTCTGTAGCTACTGGTAACTCTTCATTGACTGGATCGGAGTGAACTACATTACAGGCAGAAAAGTGATGATCCTTGAAGACATCTCTATTCACCTGACGGACTCCAGAACGAGCAAGTCCACTAACTGCCGTGTCTATAGTTGATATGCTTCTCCAAAAAGCGCTGAACCTTGGAACTGGATCACTACACTTCTGGATGTGCTCGTAGCCATTTTTCCATTTCATCCACGTAGTAATTGCTTAAAAGTTTGTAGGAACAGACATTTAATGGCTGCAGTCTACGCATGGTGTGTCCAGGAAAATAAAGCAGTGTTACTGTATTCTCCCGAGCTAGATGCAGCGCTTTCCAATTTTTGGTATGGGTTGTATGACCACCAAGGGGTCCGCCCCTGGTAGCTGAGTGGTCAGCGAGAAAGAATGTCATACCTAAAGGCCCGGGTTCAATTCTCGGGTGGGTCGGAGATTTTCTCCGCTCAGGGGCTGGGTGTTGTGCTGTCCCTATCATCATTTCATCCCCATCGACACGCGAGTCGCCGAAGTGGCATCAACTCGACAGACTTGCACCAGGCGAACGGGCTATCCGACGGGAGGCCCTAGCCACTCGGCATTTCCATTTACCACCAAGGAGAAGAAGAACCTTATGCTCCTTCGAAGGTTTTACATTAGCAATAAATTGTACCACATATTTCACAAATAATTCTTTGTAATATTAAATATAATTAACCACTGTGTTAACTCAATTTGTAAGAATAATTTTAAAGTGCTGGTATAATTTTGTATCGTTTGCTAAATATTTAATTCCGGTTATTACTTACAATATATCCATGAAAAGTAGATGAGATTCACTTAGAAATAGATACAACAATTAGACCTGGAATAATCAATGTTATCACCATACACAATGCAGTTTGATCCCGACGCATCAAAAAACACAATTTTCTTCATGCATTTACATTAGGCCTTCACTGTAAGCTACAACTCTCAAATTAAGATGGTGGCATGTTTCGCAACCGGTAAGTCAGTTCAGCGTAGGAGGATGGCAGCACCTACCGACCGAAGAAAAATGCAGTGATGGTACATTGATGGAACCAGTCCATTGATGTCAACCTTACCCTAACAATGACCTATCAAACTGTGGTCTAGAGTAGTACAAGCTCACTTATTAGGACGCTATTTGCCCTATTCGCTTCAGATGTGCACGCCACCTGCTGTTCGTTTGAGACTTGCTGTCGCAGTTGTTGAGAAAGGAATTATTTTAACACGAAGGTGCTCCGTCGCATTTTGATACGAATGTTGTTGAGACCTGAAGAACTGAGGCCTCATCGTTGGGTATGAAACACTATCACCTGATTCCACTCATAAGGACTTTTTTCCTGTGGCGCTACATACAGTTGTTGGCATTTGAAGCACTAGAAGAAACTGATGAGGAATTGGTTGGTAGGGTCCTAGCTGGATCTCATATCATCCAACGAGCAACAGGAATATTTGAGACAGTGTAGCAAAATTTAGCCGCCGTAGTAATACACGCTGTGAAACTGGCGCAGCCAATTTGAACATTTACTGTGGGATAACGTTCTTGGTATAAAGCAAAGTTGCTTATGTCAGTTAAACACTAAGTATTACTTTTTGGTACTTATTACTTATCTTAAAATTGCTATTTCTGCATCCTTTACTGTTTTAATTATGTTCAGCCTGAAAGTTTGGAGTATCCTGTAGTTTAGTAGGTGCTATTTTATTTTAAATAATCAGCCTGGAGGTGAGGCACCACTCCAAACTAATTTTTTTCCCATGGGTGCACCAGGGCTTTATTGCATCAGTTGTGCCTCCATTAAAATTTGTACTATCGGTGCCACTGATAGCCGTGTGGTGAACTTACGCAATAGTACTCTTGCTACAAGGCAATCATGTTTCGTGCATGTATTTCTCGAGGTGTTCTATTTTGTGATTTTTATCTGACTTATGAAAAGCATGGCAACGTGAGAGATAGAAATAAAATATTCTTTGTGCTCATTCATACTGAAATAGTTGGACTGCAAGGAACAAATCGCATAGCTACGCCTATTTTCGCAGTAGTGGAACAACACTTAGTACGTAACGTGCAACCAAATGAACGCATGTAAACTGTCTGACAAAGGGTATTAATACTTTCAAGAGCGAATTAATTTTTACATCTGATATTGCCGTAACAATTGTTGGACTATTTCTGTAACAATTATTGGACTGTTTCTCCAATGTTTTATGAGTCCGCAAATGTTTAATATTTTGTTTCAGATTGACACAGCGATTTTTTTTGTTTCACTGGGTTCTACCGGGTCATAAAGACCGCTAGTAATTTACACAGGACGTATTGGAAGCATTTCAATGAAGTAACACAACAACATATGCCACAGCGTTTCAACGTAGCAGTCAACATTTTATTTTTATAAACGATGCATTCAAGAAACAAAAATAAACTTAGATTGGGATCACACTGACTCCAGTGGTACACAGTGCAAAAATCCTGGAATACATTTCAAAGTGTTGTAAATATGAAATGGAACAAAAAATCTTCGGATATGATTGACTCAAAGGGAGAAATTCATATATTTTAAACATTACAGCTTTGGAAAGAATGGAGATATATATTTCCTATGTGCTTATGGGCTCATGTTGACCCCAGTGGTACTAGGTGGGTTACAGACTACTGAGAATAAAGTAAGGGTATTTTCAAATCGATTCACTATGTACAGCTGACCACTGGTCACCGAAGTAAAATCACGAAATATTCTTCAATTAATTTTACCGACAGTGTGCCTCATAGAAATAAATCCGTAAAAGTCGTTTCGAAAAATATCAATGATAACGGAATAGCCCTGACACGATTACATATCAGCCAGTCCAGAATGAATACAACGACTGACTATTACAGTGTCCAGTTTTATCTTCCATTTTTCAAACAACCGCCTGCCTTGGATGCCGTGCCTCCTACATCGTTGTTCCGGGCCTCCAACGTATTCACACCAGATTCTCGGCTACTTCGTTCTTTGGAACGCGAAGCTACGTCGCTGCTCCGACGTTGTTGGCACTGAATATGAAACAAATATTTCCAAAAGTTTTTAATAGAAGGATTTTTCCAGCTTTTCACCCTTCTCCCAGTACTCAGAAAAAACTGATATTCATTATCCTAGCTTGAAACTGATATTTTGATGAAGAATTAAAGAACACATGTAACTAGACTGGACTGTCGCAAAGTGTCACTGTTTTTGACCTGCAGATATTAGTACGTCATTCCATACCGCTTCAACATTATGTCTGCGGTGGGAGAAAGATCGGGAGAACCCAACAGACGAATACCCTTTGTATCGAAATACAGGGTTTAGACAAAAATGTAGAAACGGCGCTACATGAGCATCCTTGGACATCAATGCAGATGTCAGCCAAGTGAACAAGTTGCGCTGTTGTATCTGATCGTGGACGAAATCTGTGCATTGTTCTCAATATGTCCCATGTGTCAGTCGTGATTTGAACAGTGTTCTGTGTAGTTGTGAGTGCACTGCGTCGAACATGGGCTGATTGTTGGTACTCGTGTAGTGGGTGTTTCTGTAGCCAAGGGAGCCGAAGTGTTTTGTGTTTCAAGAGGCACTGCATCGAAGATTTCTACCGCATATAGGAAAAGCGGGAAAACATCATTCACTAAGTAGAACGTGGACTACAGTATTTGTGGAATGGTCGGCCATTGATGAAGACTGTGACGAAAATTGACAGGACGACAGCTCCAAAAGTCACTGCAGAACTGAATATCGCACTGGTGAACCCTGCCAGCACCAAAATAACACGAAGGGAGTTCCACAACCAGGTAATTGTAGGGCTATCTGCAATTCCAAAACCACTCATTAGTAATGCAAATGCCTGTATCAGGAACACGTGGTGACGAAGCCATACGACCTGGACCGAGGAGCAATGGAAAAAGAAATCATTTGGACGGATGAAACTTGTTTCACACTGTTTCCAACTTCTGGCCTAGTTTTGACCCAAGAGTGAAACACGGCGGGCTTGGCGTGATAATGTGGGCAGCCGTATCGTGGCATTCCATGGGCCCCGTGGTTACTCTGCAAGGTATTATTACTGCCAAAGATTATTTGACCATTTTGGGTTCTCAGGTCTAGCCCATGATACAACTGAAACATCTCTATACAGGGTGTTAAAAAAAGTGTCGAGTACATGGAGAGGTGGTAGTACTCACCGAAACAAGAAAAGGAAGTCCAGTAAACATGGGTCCGGAAACGCACACTTTCCGAGATAAACAAGTGTTTATAGGATGGGCTGCGTTGCGCTTGCTTGCGGATATTAACACAGTCCATGCAATAGCGCTCCATCAAATGTGTCAGCAGGGTAGTATGATGTCGTACTCCTAGTACACTACCTTCCATTGGGTGGTATGCAGTCAGTTGTGTGGTTGGAGTCATGTTATAGGCTACGTCAGTTTTCGTCTTGTTTGTGTGTCTTATGGTTTGTGTGTCTTATTGTATAGTAGTGTTTACAATGGCTACGTATCATGCTGTTTTACCTTCCTTCAAACTTGGACTCACTTATGTGTTTACTGCTCTTGCTCTGTTTATACGTAAAAATGGTGTAGTACATTTACGTTTTCGCGATTCCATCACTTGTTAGCAATGGAAGTCTACTACTCGACAAATGAAATGGTAGATACGATATTCTGTTAAGGCTTAGCAAATGGACGTATGCTTTGCGCCCGTGTCCTCAACGCTGAAAAATATCCACAGCGCAGAGTGCCACCTAAGATGCTCGGCAGACTTTTCCAGCGTCTGAGGGACTTAGGTGCCGTTGCACCTCGGAAGACTGTCTGTGGGAGACCCCGCACAGTCCACATGCTCGACTTGGAGGAGCGTGGGCTACGTTCGGTAAAAGAAACCCCTGGGAACAGTGTGCGACCATTAGCAACAGCACAAGGCGTGTCTCGCTCTCTTATCTGGTGGTACTTCATGAACAGTTGCTGTACTCATGTCATCTACAGGGCGTTCAGGTCGTAAGGCCACAGGATCATCACGGCAGACGGCGGTTCTGTCAATGGCTGTTGCAGAAGTGTTCCACAAATCCAATATGTACATCCAAGATTTTATTTACAGATCAGGCAAGATTCACAAGAGATCGTGTTGTGAATTTCGATAACCAACATGTATGGGCAGATATATATCTCTAAGCAATTAAGGAAAGAGGGCATGAACACCGATTCTCAGTCAACGTATGGGCAGGCGTACTTGCCGATAGATTAATAGGGTTACACGTGCTACCACAAAGGTTAACTGGGACGCATTACTGGATTTCCTCATTAATTTATTGCCTACCTTTCTGGAGGCTCCGCCATTGCAGCAACAAATGTTGTTCATGCATGATGGCGCACCAGCACACTTTCGTCACAGATATTTCAGGACCGCTGGATTGGTCGCGTGGAGGGGGGGGGGGGGAGGGAAGGAATGGGGTTGCACCTACTTTTCGTTTGGGGACACTTGAAGGAATTGGTGTACGCCACGCTGATAAATGATGTGCGGGCGCTACAGGGTCGCGTCTTCAATGCATGCGGCGGGTACAACAACAACCTGGTACAAAAGGTACGTAATTCCTTACGCTGGAGGCTAGAGGGATGCATTGTCATGAACGGACGCCAGGTTGAACACCTCCTGTAAAAACGTGTTTGCCGCAGAAAGTATGCATTTCCTGACCCATGTTTATTGGACTTAGAAAGTGTGCATTTCCAGACCCATGTTTACTGGACTTATTTTTCTTGTTTCGATGGCCGGCCGGTGTGGCCGAGCGGTTCTAGGCGCTTCAGTCTGGAACCGCGCGACCGCTGCGGTGGCAGGTTCGAATCCTGCCTCGGGCATCTAGGCTAATCTCTTTCTAACTCAATTTAGGGTTTGCTTCCTTTACTGAATTATTGAACAACTTCTTTCTCTGCGATGGATGGTTGGCGTGAATGTGTGCGTGTAATCCATCTTTTCCACAGCACTCCTTATTTGAAATGATAAGGAAGGAAAGGCACACCGCAATCAGCCGCAATCCCATTAACTAGATTTCGGCTTTAAATAGCCATCTTCAGTGGATTTGAGTTACTGTCCAACAAACTCGCGGCAGTACGTGTCATTGGATTGTAGCTCAAATGCACTGAACATGGCTATTTATAGCCAAAATCTAGTTATGCAAGAGTAATAGGAACTAAAGCGACTGCAACTGATTGCTGTATGCCTCTCCTACCTTACAGCTTACGGTCGCTGTGCACAACAGTTGTTTATGGAATCAAAGTCGTGTTCTCATGTACACATTTCAGTTCGTTTTACCAGCAGTATTCAGTACCAACACTACGTGGTAGGTTCAGGTTCTTCTGTTAAATATACTATTGTTCATATGCTTCTCTATTAAAGAGTAAATTCTGAACTAAATGTATAGTAGAAGACATTCCTGATGTTCAATAAGTCTATTCGGTTTCCTATCGAGACTCTTCCAGACCAGCTCACACGGGAATGATTTTTTGTATATTCAAGAGCATTTCCAAAGCTGGCTCTCCTACAGAATTAATGAGGAACTACAAAGTTTATCAATATTTCATTAATTTTTTTTCTGAATTGGTGGCTAAAGAATGTCTTGGAACAGTAGTGTGTAAAAGTAGGATGAAGCAAACAGCTTGGTGGAATGATACAGTCAAGGCAGCCTGTAAAAGGAAAAAGAAGGCGTATCAAAAATGGCTACATACCAGAACCCAGGCAGACAGAGAAAGCTATGTTGAAGAAAGAAACAAAGCCAAACAGATAATTGCAGCATCCAAGAAGAAATCATGGGAAGACTTTGGAAACAGGTTGGAGACTATGGGTCAAGCTGCTGGAAAACCATTCTGGAGTGTAATTAGCAGTCTTCGAAAGGGAGGTAAGAAGGAAATGACAAGTATTTTGGACAGGTCAGGAAAACTGCTGGTGAATCCTGTGGATGCCTTGGGCAGATGGAGGGAATATTTTGAAGAGTTGCTCAATGTAGGTGAAAATGCGATCAGTAATGTTTCAGATTTCGAGGTAGAATGGGATAGGAAAGATGATGGAAATAGGATCACATTTGAGGAAGTGGAAAAATGGTCAATAGATTGCAGTGCAATAAAGCGGCTGGGGTGGATGAAATTAAGTTGGAACTCATCAAATACAGTGGAATGTCAGATCTTAAATGGCTACACAGGATAATTGAAATGGCCTGGGAGTTGGGACAGGTTCCATCAGACTGGACAAAAGCAGTAATCACACCAATCTTTAAACATGGAAACAGAAAAGATTGTAACAATTGCAGAGATATCTCTTTAATCAGCATTGTGGGTAAAATCTTCTCAGGTATTGTTGAAAGGAAAGTGCGAGTATTAGTTGAGGACCAACTGGATGGAAATCAGTGTGGGTTTAGGCCTCTTAGAGGTTGTCAGGACCACATCTTTAGCTTACGGCAAATAATGGAGAAGTGTTATGAGTGGAACAGGGAATTGTATCTATGCTTTATAGATCTAGAAAAGGCATATGACCGGGTTCCTAGGAGGAAGTTATTGTCTGTTCTACAAGATTATGGAATAGGAGGCAAACTTTTGCAAGCAATTAAAGGTCTTTACATGGATAGTCAGCCAGCAGTTAGAGTTGACGGTAAATTGAGTTCATGGTTCAGAGTAGTTTCAGGGGTAAGACAAGGCTGCAACCTGTCTCCACTGTTGTTCATATTATTTATGGATCATATGTTGAAAGCAATAGACTGGCTGGGTGAGATTAAGATATGTGAACACAAAATAAGCAGTCTTGCATATGCGGATGACTTAGTTGTGATGGCAGATTCGATTGAAAGTTTGCAAAGTAATATTTCAGAGCTAGATCAGAAATGTAAGGACTATGGTATGAAGATTAGCATCTCCAAAACGAAAGTAATGTCAGTGAGAAAGAAATATAAACGGATTGAGTGCCAAATAGGAGGAACAAAGTTAGAACAGGTGGACGGTTTCAAGTACTTAGGATGCATATTCTCACAGGATGGCAACATAGTGAAAGAACTGGAAGCGAGGTGTAGCAAAGCTAATGCAGTGAGCGCTCAGCTACGATCTACTCTCTTCTGCAAGAAGGAAGTCAGTACCAAGACTAAGTTATCTGTGCACCGTTCGATCTTTCGAGCAACTTTGTTGTATGGGAGCGAAAGCTGGGTGGATTCAGGTTACCTTATCAACAAGGTTGAGGTTACGGATATGAAAGTAGCTAGGATGATTGCAGGTACTAGTAGATGGGAACAATGGCAGGAGGGTGTCCACAATGAAGAAATCAAAGAAAAACTGGGAATTAACTCTATATATGTAGCAGTCATGGCGAACAGGCTTAGATGGTGGGGTCATGTTACACGCATGGGAGAAGCAAGGTTACCCAAGAGACGCATGGATTCAGCAGTAGAGGGTAGGAGGAGTCGGGGCAGACCGAGGAGGAGGTACCTGGATTCGGTTAAGAATGATTTTGAAGTAATAGGTTTAACATCAGAAGAGGCATCAATGTTAGCACTGAATAGGGGATCATGGAGGAACTGTATAAGGGGGGCTATGCCCCAGACTGAACGCTGAAAGGCATAATCAGTCTTAAATGATGATGATGATGATGATGATGATGATGGTGTCTATCGGCTAACTGTCAATTCACATGGTGACTCGAGGTGCCCTCTGTAATAAATTTCTAATTTTAATTCACATAATAACGTACCGAGGTAGGAAACGTTTCAGAATATTTGTTCCCCAATAGTGATATTGCGTTCTCAGACGACAAGGCACCTGTTCATACAGATCGCATCGTCCACGACTCGTTTTGTAAGTACAAGAATGAATTGTCGCATCTGCCCTGGCCATGACGGTCACCAGATCTCAGTATTATTGACCCTTCGTTGCCTACCTTGGAGAGAAAGGTGCGTGATAGCAACCCACTTCCATCATCGTTAGCTAAACTTGTCACTATTTTGCGGGTGAAAGGTGCAATGTCTCCTTCAAAACCATACGGGACGGTATTTATCCACGTGTGCACGACTGGCGGTTGTTTGGAAAAAATAGTACAAAAATGGACATTTGCTTTAAATTGTGACTCACTGATATATAATTGCACCAGGGCCATCGCAGTTATCAGCGACATTTTTCGAAACGACTGTGGAGGACTTATTTCTGAGGTACAGTGCATGTAATATCAACTGAAGATTATATGTTGATTTTAGTTCAGTGATCGACGGGCTATTTTACATGGTGAAGTTACATGAAAATATTATTATTTTTTCTCAGTAATTTTTAAATTACTGCATGAAGCTGCAACAAAATTTTATTGTTTGATCTGTGGTTCTGTGTTCAGTTGTTTTATGAGAGTCGTCCGTAGTGGAGGAACGTTTTAATGTAATCAGATGCTAAATCCAGGCCTCAGGTATGGTTTTCATTCTTGTACATTAATTGTCGTAGTTTTTTCCTTACATAGGCTCCTCACTGCTGTGGTTCTTCGGCATAAATTACATGATAATTAGTTATCAGGACCGATGTTAAATCACATAAATAAAGTGAAGCTTAATTTTCAAAAGAGGGATTCATCAAAAGTCGATGCACAGTTGGGTTAGAGCCATTGTTGTAACCAGAGGTGGCAGCCCTGTTACTAAATTTCGCACGATGGATACCTCCAAATGACCTAAAAATTTAATCATATGTTCTTCGTTCTGTACGGCATACGCACAAGATGTAACGATTCGTTATTTGCTACCCTTCTTGGTATTGCAGTGCTAATGACAAAAAGTTTATTGTTCGAGTCTCGGTCCGGCAAACAGTTTTGATCTGCCAATAAGTTTCAAAAAGTTTATTGTTTTTCTTGTGAGGCGACCATCATGTAAAAAATAAAGAAAGGCCGCAGCTACACAGTGTAAGATGACTTCCGCATTGTATACATAGCCACAGCTTTAGATATACTTGATTACGCTGGAAGCTAATTTTTTAGGAAGCGCATAATCTGACAGTTCAGTAAAATTTTCAGATAGCGTGGCCGTGATACGTCTGAGCAGCACGCCTCCTGCTAGGGATGTTGGAGCAGAACGTCGCAGTGGTGCTTTTCGGCGTTCCGGTGAGCGTGTGATCCCCTGGGGGCACTGCAGGTGAGCCTTCGCGCTGCGACGTGACGTGACGTGATGTGAGCTGGCGCATCCCATCAGCACGCGAGTGCGCCATCAGGCCGCTTCATCCGGCGGGCGTGGATGCTCCAGATACGCCAAACAGGATTTATCCGCAGCGGCGCCGCTTCCGAGGCGTCATATAACGTCTCAGCAGCGGTGCCGCGGGAGAATCAAACCCGAATGTCCACTTACGAAGTCGGAGAAGGTTTCAGGCGGTGCTAAAATGAAAGGAGTTCGCCAACTTCACGGAGTCCCCTTCTTTTCTTTTATGATTCTCTTTAAGGATAAATGTCATCGAGCAGTTTTCGTCAAGGGAGTCCAATTTAAAGACGGCTGTCGTCTTAGGGAACAAGTATCCTGCACCTTCGTCTACCCCTATACTCCGAAGCCACCTGTCGTGTGTCGTGGGTAACTCTGTGTACCACTACCAATTCTACATCTACATCTACATTTATACTCCGCAAGCCACCCAACGGTGTGTGGTGGAGGGCACTTTACGTGCCACTGTCATTACCTCCCTTTCCTGTTCCAGTCGCGTATGGTTCGCGGGAAGAACGACTGCCGGAAAGCCTCCGTGCGCTCACGAATCTCTCTAATTTTACATTCGTGATCTCCTCGGAGGGTATAATTAGGGGGAAGCAATATATTCGATACCTCATCCAGAAACGCACCCTCTCGAAACCTGGACAGCAAGCTACACCGTGATGCAGAGCGCCTCTCTTGGAGAGTCTACCACTTGAGTTTGCTAAACATCTCCGTAAAGCTATCTCGCTTACCAAATAACCCTGTGACGAAACGCGCCGCTCTTCTTTGGATCTTCTCTATTTCCTCTGACAACCCGACCTGGTACGGATCCCACACTGATGAGCAATACTCAAGTATAAGTTGAACGAGTGTTTTGTAAGCCACCTCCTTTGTTGATGGACTACATTTCTAAGGACTCTCCCAATGAATCTCAACTTGGCACCCGCCTTACCAACAATTAACTTTATATGATCATTCCACTTCAAATCGTTCCGTACGCATACTCTCAGATGTTTTACAGAAGTAGCTGTCTTTCCTGATCCAGATGCGAACAATGAGTGCGGAGAACCATTGTTGGTAAATTTCTATGTGAGCTCAAATATCTGTTTCTTGACCTTCATGGTCATTTCGCAGGATGTACGCAAGACTCTTCTAGGAACGTACGATTTCGGAATTACAGCAATAATCCAAACTGTGATTCACAACGCATCGTTTGTAACGTCTGCCGCTGAAGTTGGATGAGCATCTCAGCGACGCTTTCCGGGTTACTAAACGAACTTGTGAAGAAACGTGCTGCTCTTCTTTTGATCTTCCCTATTTCCCCTGTCATCCCAACTGGTAAGAGATCAACACTGACGAGCTACATTCGGTCTAACAAAGTTTATATAAATTACTTCTTTCGTGTCTGGGCTATATTTCCTGTGGATTCTTCGAAAGAATGTCAGTGTGGCATCAGCCTTTCCTGGGATTAGTTGTAGTCGATGCACATTAAATGACTCGGTAACCATATTCTCAGATATTTAATGGATAAGACTGCTGTCCGGTAATCGTGTAATCGTTGGATAAATAGTCATTCCACCTATCTGTGCGCTATACATTACGGTTGTTAATATTGAGGGTGAACAATCAATATACAAAAAAGGGTTCAAATGGTTCTAAGCACTGTAGGACTTAACATCTAACGTCATCAGTTCCTTAGACTTAGAACTACTTAAACCTAACTAACCTAAGAACATCATTCACATCCATGCCCGAGGCAGGATTCTAACCTGCGACCATAGTAGCAGCGCGGTTTCAGAGTGAAGCGCCCAGAACCGCTCGGTCACAGTGGCCGGAAAATATACAAACGAAGCAGATCATACACTGCGCTGGAGTTTTTAGCGTTTCTACTTTTCTTTGTTGTAGAATAGCAAGAGTTAGAAATTAGAATTTTTAAAACTAAAACTCACCCACATTGCCATAGGCAAATTCAAATCATGGCGTAGACGGCGGTGGAAGCAGGAAGCAAGCTAGTATGTGTCGCAAATGGATCAGGCCGACGACACTGTCTGCCGAGTACGGGTATGCATTCATCTGAAAGGGAAGCGAGACAAACATATTCGTTAGCCCATAAGGCATGTTGCAAGAACTTGTATCTCTTTGATAGGAGCACATAGCGAGGGCCGACACAGTAGTTATCAATCTACATCTACATCTACATCTACATTAATACTCCGCAAGCCACCCAACGGTGTGTGGCGGAGGGCACTTTACGTGCCACTGTCATTACCTCCCTTTCCTGTTCCAGTCGCGTATGGTTCGCGGGAAAAACGACTGTCTGAAAGCCTCCATGCGCGCTCTAATCTCTCTAATTTTACATTCGCGATGCAGAGCGCCTCTCTTGCAGAGTCTGCCACTTGAGTTTGTTAAACATCTCCGTAACGCTATCACGGTTACCAAATAACCCTGTGACGAAACGCGCCGCTCTTCTTTGGATCTTCTCTATCTCCTCCGTCACCCCGATCTGGTACGGATTCCACACTGATGAGCAATACTCAAGTATAGGTCGAACGAGTGTTTTGTAAGCCACCTCCTTTGTTGATGGACTACATTTTCTAAGGACTCTCCCAATGAATCTCAACCTGGTACCCGCCTTACCAACAATTAATTTTATATGATCATTCCACTTCAAATCGTTCCGCACGCATACTCCCAGATATTTTACAGATGTTAAGTGAATATAGCAAAATAAGGAGGAAACATTCGGTCCTTACGAACTGAGCTTTGTGTCACAGCCTCACCCTAGCCCCCTTTAAGTACTCGAGCTCTCATCATGAGTTGATCATTGGGATCGATGGTATTCACAATAATAGCACACGATTCCAGGATTGCGATACTGTAGTGAACGAATGTCCTAGATGCTCCAGCACAATCTATGAACTAGCTGAAGATGTACTTAAGATGATGGCCTTCAGCTGATCAACTCCGTGCTCCTCGACGCATGTCATCTGCTGATGGAGAAACTGACTGTCTACCGACAACACAACATTGCAGACTGCTGCCAGTGCCACACTTCAACGCGGAAGCCAGCAACAGGGCCTCTTGGGACCCACGTTCCTGTTCATCACTCAGGCGCCTTCGGGTGCTGAAACCTACCAGGAGTAGAGAGGAGCCCAATCGACCACACGGCTACCGGCACCAGGTACATCGAGGACTGGTCATCAAGGATCATCGTAGTATTCGGAGTGGGGCCGAGTACACTCCAGCAGAAGGCCCGAAAGGGACTGCGGCCTTCTCCTGGGCGTACAAAAACTGAGCTGACTCGATGAACGTCAGCTGGAATCCAACACACCGCTGAATGAGCAATGGCAGAGGGTGGTGCGGAAGAACGACAACTTGTGAGCATTGCGAATGAGTAACTGAATTCCAATAATGTTTCAATAGAATCGTTGACGCTTCACGGGTTCCCAACAGCTATCCTGAGTTCACGCAAAGATGTCTTCGCTCGGCCCTCTGTAGTACAAAACAGTATCACTGCGAACAGTCTCATATAGCTTTCGAAGTTATCCTCTAGTCCGTGTACAAGGTGTCCCAAAATAATATGTACACTCTTTGAAACTGCATCTCTCTTTAATTAATACAGGTAGAAATAATTTGGTCGTTTAAAAGGTAGTTAGAAACTTGGCAACGGTTCCATGTGATTCGCGATTGGAAATAAACATGAATCTATTGTTTCAAGAACGGAAGTATGCAAAAATATTAATGGGAAACGGAGAGCGTAAGTGGTGTTCGATGAACTTGAAGAGTTGGATCTGGAACATGTCTACCTTCACGGGCAACAATTACGAGAATACGAGACAAGTTGGAAGTCGTTGTATCGGTGCATAAATGGATGTAGCAGAAGAAACACACGTCCAGCAGACAATGGAAATGTTGATGTAGTTATTCATGTGTACGCAAAATCCAAGAAAAGCTCTGCGAGGAAATGCTGTCGTGAGACTGTGATCAGCGAAAGCAGGGTTCGCAGAATTTTACGGACTTAGAGAGAGAAGGAAGCCGTACACTCCGACGCTTCTCCATGCTCTGAACGCGGGTGGAAATTGGAAATTTGTGGTAAGGTCTTATGGGACCAAACTGCTGAGGTCATCAGTCCGTAAGCTTACACACTACTTAATCTAACTTAAACTAACTTACGCTAAGGACGACACACACCCATGCCAGAGGGAGGACTCGAACCTCCGACGGGGGCCGAGCCGCGCGGACCGTGACAACACGCCCCGAGACCGCGCGGCTACATCGCGCGGCGAACGAGAGTGATTCCGATAGATGAAATATATTTTGGTTTGCATCAACGCATGCGAAGATGAACCCTTCCAAGATCTATAGGCGAATTGTACTTTGTGACTGGTACGTCAGCTTTCTGAGGAAGATGAGAGTTTCGAAGATCTAACTCTTTCCTATGCGATCTGCTGTTTTCCATGCGAATTTCTAACTCAAACAATTCTCAAGTGTTTGCTCGGGCCACGTCGTAAGTTCTCCGCGTCTTTTTGGCAAACATATCTGTTGTCATCTGCAGGTGGTCCTGATGGCTACTGCTCAGCTTGGGTTGGCGTCTTATACGAGGGCTGGATGCTCTGTTCGGTCGATGGGACTGGGAAGTACTGTACCGTCCACCATACTCCACGGACTTTGATTTGATTCGGAAGATGAAGGAACCACTTCGTGGCATTCGCTTCATAACTGTTCTAGAGATTCGACAGGCAGTAGACCGCTCCATTCGCACCATCAACAGACTAGGCTCTGCTAACGGTATCCTACGCCTTCCACATCGCTGGCAACGGGTTCTACACAACTCTGGTGGCTACTTTGAATGACAATAACAGGTGCAAACATGTAACTCTTTTGTATCGGTTGTGAATAAATAGTTGCCACTACTTAAGTTCCAACCCTCTTGTAAGTTGGCCGTTACCCCGTCCATCGTTTTCCTGTCCTCGCTGTCGGTGTTGCTGCTGCAGTGGGTAGTGGTGGTGGTGATGATGATTGTGGCGATGGTGGGATGGCGGACTCGACTACGAACTGCCGCATTTTGTGCCCTCGCTGTCGCCGTCCGATGCTGACCCCATTGCACATGTACTTTTGCTCGAGTCAGTACAAGATTCCACAACTGACTCATAGACCGTTACCTCTGTGAATTAAGCCGGCCGCTGTGGCAGCGTGGAGGGTAAAAATCGTAGAGAGAGACCAAGAGATGAATACACTAAGCAGATTTAGAAGGATGTAGGTTGCAGTAGGTACTGGGAGGCCGGCCACAGTGGCCGAGCGGTTCTAGGCGCTTCAGTCCGAAACCGTGCTGTTGCTATGGTCGCAGGTTCGATTCCTGCCTCGGGCATGGATGTGTGTGATGTCCTTAGGTTGGTTAGGTTTAAGTGGTTCTCAGTCTATCGGACTGATGACCTCAAATGTTAAGTCCCATAGTGCTCAGAGCCATTTGAACCATTTTTATCACACTGTGCCATGCGTGACATTATTTCTGGAGTACTGCACGCTATCAGCTCTGGCGTACGCTGGTTACATTTTTAGCGGAGGCTGGGTGACAACAGAAGGCAGGCTAGACGGCGCAGAACGGCTATATAGAGGCGCGAGCAAGATGCCCGAGAGAGGCGTAGACTCCGCTAGTGTATTTAAATCCTTGTCGTTCTGATGCTTAACTGCGTGAGTGGTAGATACAAATCGAGGTGTGTTATTGCTTAAAGAATACTATGAGTAACTGATTGCCCAGAGTTCACTGAAAATGTGTGTGAGCATCGGTATCAGTGCCTGAACGATTAAACTATCTGTGTGCTGTATGATAGTGGTACGACAATTCCCCTGTTCTGTATTATAATTCTGGCACTTCGGCGTAACTGAACGATAGTTGTTCTATAGGTTTAATGTATTTGCAAGGATTATCTTTACAGTCCTGAAACTGTTTGAGAAATGAGATTCATTATCCCGTGTATCTGTGGCCTTTAAGAACTGGAAGTGCACAATATTTGTTTCAAGTTGTTAATTTAGGAATACTATGTAACTTTGTTACTGCCTGTTGTCTTTTGAAGGAGGTTAAACTTTAGATTAGTGTTTGCATAAGTATTGTTGTAGATTTATGTAAAGAAATTATTTGGTATTATTACAGCATTATAAAGATTTTTTCATGCTCTTTACGGATCTCTGGAAAATTCTGTTGTCAGTTATCTTAGTTGCATAAATAAACTGATTGTTAATTGTGGACTTTGTCTAAGTGGGAACCAAACCCAGCTCCATGCTGCATCACACACCTCCAACAATAATGAAGATAAACAAGTGGAATATGTGTTCATAGAGTTCAAATTCCTGAACAGAAAATACCTGATATATATGCTCTACAAACCTCCTAAAGTAGGCGGGTTTGATGTTTCAAAACTACTTTCTCAAGTCTCGAATCGACGTACGACCATATAATTACAGCTGGTAACACTAACTTAAATTTGCTATACAATAGTCCTCCCAGTGTGAAGTTTAAACGGATTCTTTCTCCTTCAAACGTGTCGCTACTTCAGTTTGCTCCTACCCATCACACGAATAGTACACTCTCATAGATAATTTGCAACGAAATCCCGAGAGTATCTCGTGCATCTGAAGTATTTGCGCCTGGTCTGTCCGCCTGTGACAGAATTTTCATGACGTACTCGTCAGAATGTCCCAGAAAGAAACCACAAGTTACTACATATCTACACTTCAACCACATTAATTTATCTGAACTTGCAACTGAGGCGCAAGAAGTAGTTCAGGGGACGTCTTCTAGTCCCTTCTCGAACATGAACGAAATACTTCTTGGATTTACTAACAAACTTATTCAACTATATGACAAATATGCTCCTCTAACGACCGACTACTGGAATTCTTCCTGCACTGTCCAAGGCCTTGGAATATACAGGACCGCCTCAAATATCTCTGGAACAAAGACAGATATTCAAAAACCGTTTTCACCAGCATGAACGTACGGAAGGGGCTTAGGAAACCAAGTACTATGCAAAATTTTAAAACCTAAACAAATAATATTTTCAATACAAACTTGTGTATTTTTGAATAGACACCCCCTATTATTTCGAATGCAATAAATAGCATGAAAAATTACGAAAATAATGGCGTTGGTTGCATCGCAATAAGTCAATTATTTCCCGAGAAATTGTGAAGCGAAGTTGACGCTTGAAATAAATGAAGCGCATAGCCTAGCAAACGTCCTGAGACTCAAGCGTGCACCTCACGCTGCCTGTGTCAGGGGCTCACACAGTGGTAAGGTATGCATAATCCACAAAAATAAACAAGTAACATGTCCAAAACACAGTTATGTTTTCCAAATTGTAAATGTATGTTTATTCTAGTGAAATGACAACTAGAGCTACAATTAGAGATAACACACTTGAATTCACATTGCTAAACACATGTACTAGTGCCCTGTCGCCCACAGAAACTGAATTGTTGTGCATTACATTCAGCATAGAAAATACACCCACATCTTGACCAATGAAACAGTGTCACGTCAACATATGTTCGAAATGCCCTCCGTTTGCATCAATACACGTTTGCAGACGTGTAACGAGAGTGTGTTGCACAGATTGCAGAGTTTCTACAGATATTGCCGCACACGCCGGAGGAATACGATGTTGCATATCCTCTACTGTCGTTGGGGGTTCTTGATACACTCTGTCACTCACTGCACCCCAGAGAAAGAAGTCTAATGGCGTCAAGTCAGGGGACCGTACTGGCCATCGCACAGTACCTCCCTCCATCCACCTATTTGCAAATGTCGCATCTAGAACGTCTCTGGCAACATTTGCATTGTGTGTGGAACATTATCATGTTGGAACCACATTAATAGACGAGTTTCCAATCCTAGATCCACCATGAGGAGCGCTAGTGTGTGTTGAAGAAATGATGTATATCGCTGTACATTCAATGTTTCACGGTAAAAATAGGGACCTACAATACAGTTATCAATGATAGCGCACCAAACATTGACACTCCACTGTCGTTTATGAGCAACTTGGTGAATCCAGTAGGGAATTTGCACGGACCAGTAATGCATGTTCCGCAGATTCATATTACCATGATTTGTAAATGAAGCCTAGTCTGTAAACAATGTATTGCTTAGGAATACTGGATTACCTTGCAACTGCTGAAGTTCAAAACGACAGAGTGCAATGCGGGATTCAAAGTCATTCCCGTACAGTTCTTGGTGCAGCGACATATGGGACGGATGATACCGATGCCGATACAAGATTCTGCACGCACTACCATGACTTATTCCTACACCTCGTGCAGTTCCTCGTACACTCACCTGAGGATTGTGCGCTGTCCGCAGCTCGTGGTCGTGCGGTAGCGTTCTCGCTTCTCACGCCCGGGTTCCCGGGTTCGATTCCCGGCGGGGTCAGGGATTTTCTCTGCTTCGTGATGACTGGGTGTTGTGTGCTGTCCTTAGGTTAGTTAGGTTTAAGTAGTTCTAAGTTCTAGGGGACTGATGACCATAGATGTTAAGTCCCATAGTGCTCAGTCCCATTTGATTGTGCGCTACAGCAGCCAGAAAAGTAATTTCGTTTCCATTGCCAGTCGCTGGCGCTGTACGTCGACGTTTTGTGTGAGCCCAGCTTCCTTTTTCCGTGAGTGTCTTGCAGATGTTGCCAATGTTTCGACGTGACGGACGCCGCCGATCTGGATAGCGTTCAGCATACAGTGTCACAGCTGCTGTAGCATTTCTGTAACGTTCGCCATGAATTAAAATAATATCTAGTTTTTCTTCATTACTCATGGCCGGCGTATCGACTAGATGACGGCAAATGTAACAAGCCACAAGAAAACAGGTTTTAATGTGGCAACGTATGTGAATTACGTTACAGTACGAGAGCAGTTCATCAGAACAGATTAGGAGACACTTGTACACTGAAGGTAGAGCGTGTCGTGGTGATATTGGTATGTTTACGGTAGGATACAGGTGCCAGTGCAGGCAACCCCTGCTCTGAGCACAGTAATACATGCGATGCATTACGTCAGAAACTGTGACGCCGTTGCTATCCTTTACAAGTTACATATTTCAGAACTTATAAGGTTTAGAAACGTGAAACCAAGTGTGTTACCACTAAGTGTAGTTCTAGTTGTCATTTCGCAATAATAAACATAATGCGCAGGACATACATCATTCTGATACCGCATTATTTGACACATTATAAGAGGTGGACCTGTTCAAGTTAGGTACTGCTCAAGAAAGTGCTAAGCTATCCCCCTTTAGGAGTGCCATCAATGAAATACGGGACAATGACGTTTTGAAATACAATACCACACCATACATTAACACTCCACTGACGTAGTACGTCAATCACATCACGATTATCGGCAGCATCAAGTGCACGCTTGAGTCTCAGTATGTGCGCTAGCTGTGCCCCTGTATATTCCATGACCAACTAACAAACCACCTAACTACAAACAGCTTACTAGAAAAATTCCAATCAGGTTTCCGCAAAGTTCCCAGCTCAGCATCTGCGTTATTAAAGGTAACATGGATGTACAAGAGGCAACTATCATGCGCTTCTTAGAATTCAGGAAAATCTTTGACACTCTCGACTTCGACATTTTAGTTGCCAAGCTTAGCAGCATAAATTTCTCCCTAGTGCAGCGGAACGGTTTCGCCCGCAACTGACGACTCGTCAGCAACGCATCACGTCCAGCACCATAAAGTTACAGTGAAGGCAGGTAGTATCAAGCGTTCCCCAGGTTTCGGTGTTAGGTCCTACACTCTTCTCGTTCTAAGTCAGTGCTGTATCATCAGTTTTGTAGTACTGCAAGTATCACATGTACGCTAATGACCTCCAGTTGTATCTTAACTGCAAAACCAATTAACCCGAAGGCAGCCATCGAGAATCTCGGTATCGACCCGTGTGCACTATGAAAATAAGACAGGATATAGGATTGAAGTTCAGCGCTCTAAACCCCAAGCGGTACTGTTTGGCCATTTTAGGCTCATTAACGCGAAATATCGGGAACACCTACTGTGGTGTCACCTCCAGACACCACACTTGCTAGGTGGTAGCTTTTAAATCGGCCGCGGTCCGCTAGTATACGACGGACCCGCGTGTCGCCACTGTCAGTGATGGCAGACCGAGCGCCGCCACACGGCAGGTCTAGAGAGACGTACTAGCACTCGCCCCAGTTGTACAGCAGACTTTGCTAGCGATGCTACATTGACAAATACGCTCTCATTTGCCGAGACGATAGTTAGCATAGCCTTCAGCTACGTCATTTGCTACGACCTAGCAAGGCGCCATAGCATTTGATAATTAATATTGTGAAGCCTGTACAGTAACGAGAGATGTTCACCAATTGTGGATTAAAGTTAAGTATTCTACCAGTTATTCTTGTTTTGCTAGTCTTATTTCTCTGACCTGTTCCAGACCTCACGCCAGCCTGCGTGAGCTTAATCGCGTGCCTTTCGGCTTCCTCCAAACTCCGTGAATTGGCTCCTGCCAATTCACAACACCTACCATCTTTACCCTAAATGGACAAATATCAGTTTCTCTCTTGCAGTAAAGAATCGAGAATTAATAATGGATGAAAATTTAAATTGGACTGAGCATATAACTGCATTGTGAAAGGGGCATCAGCATCTCTCCATATCCTGCAAACATGTTAAGAGCTCTTCTCTCTTGACATAGAAAGGAATCTTGTACAAACGGCTGTAATTCCAATTATTTGGTTAAGGCGAAGTTATCACGCAAGGCCTTTCTCAGGAAAAGCTCAGGGAGCCTGGAACTGCTTATGACAGCCTGTGTTCGTTATATCTGTTGTGTTCGACTCTTTCATCATATTTTGCTATCCTGGCTGCAGCCATCGTAGACGTTTCCATACCCTGTGGCTTCTCTACTGTCTTACCAATGAACACTGTCCCTTATATCTCTCCTCGACCTTCACAGTCTTTTCCGAACTACATGGCAGGAACACTCATTTCCATAAGAGAGAAATTCTTTCTATCCCACTCCATCGTTCAGCCACTTTCTCCAAGTCCTTCTCAGTAGCAAGAATCCGAATCTGGAATAACCTCACGCATTATATTAGCGAACGGAGTAACATCTCCAGCTTGAAAAGAAAGTTAATGACATATCTTACTGCCCGCACAGAGGCATTACCATAGTCGTTGTACGTAGTCCTTACCCCTTGTACATCATTCACTCCAACCAAAACTTCTCATTTCCCAGCATTCGTAGCATTCCCCAGAACTCGCTGTATCGAAGAACACCTGTTTTGAATACCTATGAACTCTTTTTATATCGGCCATTATCACTATTGTCATTATTATTATTAATGTCATTATTATTACTATTATTGTCATTACAATTATTATTATTGTTATTACTGGTGGCAGCAGGTGCAGCAGTACAAGTGAAGCCAGTATTGATTTTATTAGTTCATAGTCTATATTATTTACTCACACTGCCACTTCAGACACTAATATCATTTAAGAACCATTTTTCATAGTAAAGTTGTTATTTATTAGGTAATTATGATGTAAAAATGGTACTGAGTGTGTGAATATCTGGTCCGATGTAAGAGAGGGCCTGATGACCCTAATCAGATCAGTTTAAATAAATAAATAAAACTCCTTTACGCTGCGAATTGTGGTGACTACTGGTGGAGTGAACATACAGATTAGAGTGTGTTAGGGTTTCTATACACGCTTTGTCACAGTATCTCATCCAGTGTCCTTTTACCAGTAGATCGAGAGGCAGGAGGAGACCATCTTGTTCCGCCTCTTCGAAAGCTGAACACAATATATGTTCCCAAATCTTACTACAAATAACTTAAATTTTTATCGGTACGGTCAGTACAAATGTACGTCAGCAAATTCTGAAATGAACTTTCATTAGAAACACCAAACGGTTGGAACTGTCACAGAGCGGAGCAGCTGGCGATGTCGACAACGAGCGGACGACGGGATTCGCCGTTTGCTTGTGGGTAGACCAGTCACACGGTAGCAGATGAATTGACCAGATCGGGTTGACAGAGGAGATAGAGAAGATCCAAAGAAGAGCGGCGCGTTTCGTCACAGGGTTATTTGGTAAGCGTGATAGCGTTACGGAGATGTTTAGCGAACTCAAGTGGCAGACTCTGCAAGAAATGCGCTCTGTAGCTTGCTGTCCAGGTTTCGAGACGGTGCGTTTCTGGATGAGGTATCGAATATATTGCTTTCCCCTGCTTATACCTCCCGAGGAGTTCACGAATGTAAAATCAGAGAGATTCGAGCGCGCACGGAGGCTTTCCGGCAGTCGTTCTTCCCGGGAACCATATGCGACTGGAACAGGAAAGGGAGGTAATGACAGTGGCACGTAAAGTGCCCTCCGCCACACACCGTTGGTGGCTTGCGGAGTATAAATGTAGATGTAGATATAGAACCATATAGATTCTAAAATCACGTAAGTGTAAGGTTTAGAAGCCACTGGCGTACAAAGAAATGGGTGCTAACAATATGTCACACCCTTTTATAGACAGAAACTCCGTCATTGGCCGCTAGATATATTTTTAAAAAATTACCTCTGGTGATGAGTGGCAATGCGTTTTAGTATACAACGAAGACAGTTTTACAAGTGTGTCGAAAATTAGTGTAGTTTACTGTTCTCGTATCACTAATATATGCATGGGATAAAACGGAACTCCTGAAGCAACCGCCATTGCATCTCTTATCCAAAAGAGATGTAGTGCTACTGAGAAATCACTTGTATCTACTTGTTAACCTTTTAACCTCTTGCTACATTTCACAACTCCAACGCATCCTGCCACAATGACTTGATGAATATCCGGGGCTCAAGGCCATCTTAATGAATCTTGTTTACATACACTGAGATGATAAATCGTTAAGGAATTCAGAATTCCGAGATCCCCAGTGGCAGGAGTGTGCCGAGAATACTAAATTTCAGGCATTACCTGTCACTAGGACAACGCAGTGACCGACGGCGTTTGCTTAAAAACTAAGATCAGTGGCCTCTACGTAGTTGTCAATGCTCACAGACAAACAACACTGCGTGGAATAACCGCAAAAATCAAGGGACACATGACGAAGGTATCCGTTAGGACAGTGCGCCGAATTTTGGCGTTAATGGCCTACATCAGCAGACGACCGACGCGATTACCCTCGCTAACAGCACATCGCCTGCAGCGCATCTCCTGGGCACTTGACCCCATCAGTTGGATCCTTGACGACTGAAAAACCGTGGCTTGGTCAGATGATCTCTCCTTCAGTTGGTAAGAGCTGATGGTATGGTTTGAGTGTGGCCCAGATCCAATGAAGTCACGGACCCAAGCTGTCAACAAGACACTGCGCAAGCTGGTGCTGGCTCCCTAATGGTGTGGGACGTGTGTTCATGGAGTGGAGTGGGTCCCCTGGTCCAACTGCACCGATAATTGACTGGAAGTGGCTATTTTTGATTACTTGGAGGCAATCGGCAGCCATTCATGGATGTTATGTACCCAAACAACGATGGAAATGTTACAGATGACAATGCGCCATGTCACCGGGCCACAGTTGTTAACGACTGCTTGGGAGAACTTTCTGGACTGTTCGAGCGAATGATTTGGCCACCCTGATCGCCCGACGTGGATTCTATCGAACATTTATGGCTCATAATCGAGACGACAGTCGTGCACTAAATGTTACACCGTCAACATATAACACTGCAACTGCATTTACGTAGCTTGTGCAATCAAATACCAAATTTGTTTCATTACGTAATATGCCCCAACAGAACAAATAGTCCTATCACGGAAAAGCCACGTGTAACACTACCGTCTACTACTGTTATACCATAACCTTAAAGTGGGAAGTAGATCGTAAAATGGATCTATTTTGTTAGAGTAATTATGGTATAAAGCAGCAGAGCAGTGTTACCCTCTGAGAGGAATTTTGTGTTGACCGTGAAATACCTAACGGAGGTAGCTTATCGGAAGTGAAAGTCAGAATCACGTAAATATTTAAACAATAACAAACAATATCTTACCTATTTACACTGTTGAAAGAATAAAGAAAACGGTCGCCAGCCTAATTAGGCACGAGAATGATTGACATTCTTGTTCAAGAAAATAGGTATGAGTAACTTTAACAGGCAAACACAACCTATACTTTGCCACACGTCAGTGCAATGAACTCTGGCACCTGAATACAGTATGTCCACGGTAAGGTTGGATCTGCCAGAGCAGAACAAACTATTTGCATAAATGTAACAGATAACAATACACGCTATTTCTTTCAGGGCTTATTCAAACTGAATGGTCTTTATAATATTACTATTAATATTCACTGTAGAATCATAAGTTGGAGATAGGTTCAGTATTACCTTTCAAACATTTTCCTGTCTAACAAAAAATTGTAAATGTAGTTCACTGCAAAATTATGAACTGGTTACAGGTTAAGTCTCTCTCAGCTAAGTCCTTTTCTATTTAGAATGAAAGTTAAATGGAATTCACTAACAGGTTACTTCTCACTGTCTTTTGAATATAGAAATTACTGTTTTCATAGATAGATGTCTTTCTATTAATTGTTATTTATCGTGAGCATAAAGGATAAACTGTGGATCCCATTAAATTATTAATATGCACTTTCAATACACTAAAGAAACAAGCCCTTAACAAGTATGAACATGTAACCTTCAACAGTATTGGTTCTCAACTCTTACTGCAGTGAAACACAAATTTGAGATATTTGTAAGGTCTTTTCAATAAACAATATTAATTTCTGCACTCTCTAATGCCATATTAATTTTAATATGCCTTCAATAAAGGACACTCGGTAAATAGCGTGGGAGGGACCCTAAGTGGATATGTGACTGAGGATAAATTACGGTAGGTACAGGAGTTCAGTCAAAATTTACCTTATATTGTGTTCACTATAACATCCTATGAGCTGATCCTTCACTGTACGTTACTATAGTTTTCCATTACAGTGATTGCGCAATGTGGTGGCGACTGCATGTTGGTAGGTGCAGTTGCTGGTAGAATTGCTGGACTCTGTCATTTCTTGGTGGCGATGATTGATACCAATTCCAGAATAGTTCCAGCTCTCTATCCATCCATCCGATGCACTGGAAAGCGTCAGGAAAAGCCTCTCTCGGAACCAGCAGAATACCCAACTTTTACACGAGTAGTTGATAGTTTGGTAGCTCGTCCCCGACTGACTCTTGGTTTCACCTTTTCTACCTAGGTCAACTACAATTTGCGCGCGCTACACAGTTCCGTTCCCGAGGGGAACCACAACACCTTTTACATACAAAATAACTAACAACCGTAAGGTCAGCAGTTTACATAACGGCAACCAAACATTTTAAATAAAACAGAACATTTGCACATATTGGTAGTTCTACAAAAAAATATTTAAACAGAATCATTCAATCTAAAAAATAACCAAAGACATTAAGTGAGAAAGACAAACATATCATTTGCTCATATCGTACATATTACAAAGGTCACACTTCCCACATTCCAAAAGACATCAAAGTTTTTAACAGAGAAAAGAATAAACACTCTCATGGTATGGATTCAATCCAACATCATTTACAGAAGCTCAGTGATACAACATTAAATACAACAAAAGGCAAAATAAATCAGTAGAGCTATGGTGTTACAAACACTTTCGCAGTTTTGCAGAGGTTGCAGAGGCAGATTGGCTCAATACTTTTGCAGGGGACGTCCAACGACTCGTTGAGCCCATGCCACGTCGAGTCGAGTTGCTGCACTGCATCTGGAAAAGGGGATCGAACACGATATTGGAAGGAATCGCATGACTTTTGCTATCTCAGTGTCTATGAAAGGTTTTCAGTGTCTGCTCCTATCAAACGCCCTGAACTGAGGCTAGGTTTTCAGTGGCCATAGTTTCATTATGTTTGATGTCTGCTGACTCGTGTGGAAACCTTGCCATGGCAAATCACTATCGCCATCAGTGTACACGGTGATGCTCCACATTACTACAGATATGTACCTAACGCAACTGCGCGTTACTGCATGGCAATTTCTGGTGTGTACACAGATCTGCCGTAATCATCTGTTTCCGTGCGATGAAAGTAAAATATTTCACTTTGTCCAGAATGGCGATACTTTTGGAAGGGACATGATTGTTTACTGTAAATAAGTGCGGGATGCCATCACAGAAGTTATTAATGGATAGAGATAACTGAAAATTATATCTGACAGTAATTAGTAGCAATTTTCTGGAGCAGCCGAGAAGTCACATTTACTAACATGTCACTGGGACTCTGTTCATTAGGTACTAGACGCGCTTCCAGCAGAACAAGGAAATATACATTAAAATTTAGTATCAGAAGATCCACCAAAGCGCCTGCGACTACCTCACATCAAGATCTCTTCGCAGTCAGCGAATATTGGGTGACATACTCCAGCGGAAAAAAATAGAACTCCTGGAAAGATGATGTTGATCAGGAAATGGCATATGCCGTGGGAGGTAGAGCAGATGTTCCGATAACTGTTTCAACGTTGTACGCAGCAGATGATCTAGCAGCATTATTTGTGTCTATTATTTAAAAGAGAATTCCCGAAGCCATTACGCTCTGTGTGGTGTAGACGTGTAGATCGTGTAGGCAACACGCTACGCGGATGAACCTATTATTTCTACAGTCATCTGAGCGTGACTGAAAGCATCAATTTGCAGCCTATTGCGTAGTAAAAGAGGATATTGGGTGGATTCCAACACAGGGTGGATGGGTGACGTCAGTTCTGCAGCAATGCTATCAACCCCGGGAACCTAAGAAATCTTGGTTGTGGACGTTCACGCGTCACTTACGCCTTGCGAGACTGTAGTATTGGGGCGGCAGTCGTGGTAAGGCTTACAGTTCCCTTAGCACGGGTAGAAGCTAGTGTGAGCTCAAAAATATCAATACGATTTGCTGTAAACACTTATTAGCACTATGACCATGATACACACACACACACACACACACACACACACACACACACACACACACTCTACTCTAGACCGTCATCCACAAACATCAATGGTTCTGTCAGAGGAGCACATGAAGACTAAAGTGGCTTGACACGGCGTTCACCGATAAAAACAGATTCAGTTTGGGCGTAAGTGTCGGTCTGTGCACGACAGAGACTTGCTGAGCGCTCTCTCGGAGATCGCTTTTATGCAATACATACTGACACACTGTTCCCACCCAGGCCTTATTGCCTGGGGTGCAATAAGCTACAAGTCTTATTCTCCTTCGGTGTTTCTGGAGGGACGTGCATAATACATTTCCACTAGTTTCCACCATTTTTCCATCAGTAAGGTTATGTAGTTTTCCGAAAAAACAATGCTCACCCATACATTGCACATGAAACTGAATGTGCTCCACCAGGCGTCAAGCAACATCCACAGTCAACACGACTGCCAGACTTGCCTCCACTCCTACACCACTGGGAAACGGCAAGGACCTCTCCACTCACAATTTTAGAATGTTATGTAAACGTTCTGAACGCGTGGAAAATAACGTATCGCAAGACCGTTTGGCTGCTTTTACGCCTGTGGAGACTACACTGATTACTAACATGGTGCTGCGGCATGGATTAACGCATCGTTCCACAGATACATTTGTGTCAGTAATCTGTAAATGTAATAATTTCATTTACTCCATTAGTACTGTCATTGCAAAAAACTTGAGTAAATATGATTTGATCAGCATTTAGGCTAGCATTTTCAGCAGGGTATGAATGCATGGTTTCGCGGAGATATGAATTAATAAAATTTTGTCGGGCTTCCAGCCGCGGCAGGTTGGTAAAATCCCATGAGCTTTCGACCGAGCTCTCCTCAGTCATTGTCAAGTGGTAAGAATGACTGCTGTGTCGCCGTGGCCGCGTCGTTATATAGCCGCACATCTGGCTGTGACGTCACTACTGTTCTGTTCCTCGCCATATATGGCCATATATTCGTTGAATAGAATTCGGTGTCCATTTTCTAAGGCGTGTTCTGCCACGGCTGATTTTTCTGAATAGCGTAGGCGTAGGCGCCTGGAGTGTACAAGATACCATGTGAGTGTTTCTGTTACTACGTCGGCCAAACAGTACTCACAGTGGGGCAACGCCGGACGGAATACGAGATGTGCTTACGCGTACGCTGTCCAGAAAAATCAGCCGTGGCAGAATACGCCTTAGAAAATTGACACCGAATTCTATTCGACGAAACATCTGTCGTTATGAGGACGAAGGGGGTTTGGGATAGCATCATCAAAGAAGCTATTGAAATAAAAACCTTTGAAAACACCATCAACGAGGACGGCGGTTTGCAGCTCAGCACAGCCTGGGACCCGGCCATCGCGAGGCTAAAACGGGCGCGACGGACGCGGGACGAAAACATTACCATACATGGCGAGGAACAGAGCACTAGTGACGTCACAGCCAGCAGTGCGGTTATATAACGACGCGGCCATGGCTACACCGCAGTCATTCTTACCAATTGACAATGACTGAGGAGAGCTTGGTCGAAAGCTCCTGGGATTTTAAGCACCTGACGTGGCTGGAAGCCCGACAAAATTTTATTAATTTTCAGCAGGGGTTAGTATATCTTCAGAAATTATCTTAACACCTGTCATTGTACATAAACCATCTCTTCTTTTTACTATATACACTGCAAGAAAGATTCATTGTGACAACATATGGAGCACATGAAATGATTACTTTTACAGACTAATAGCACAAGAAGTTTTGACGTATCAGGTACCGACTCAAGTTGAGGCACCCATATTAGAACATGATGTAGGTCCCAAGGATGGCAACGCAAGCGCTGGCTATAGGTTCCAATTGATAGTACAGATGGCGAACAATG
This sequence comes from Schistocerca cancellata, assembly GCF_023864275.1. Taxonomy (NCBI): domain Eukaryota; kingdom Metazoa; phylum Arthropoda; class Insecta; order Orthoptera; family Acrididae; genus Schistocerca; species Schistocerca cancellata. The sequence continues at coordinate 1,039,929,814 of NC_064626.1, forward strand.
GAATACGTTACGCCACGATTGCTCGACCTGTTCATGTAGTTCTGTAATAATTGTTCGTTAAAGAGTCACACGAGGCATTTCCCGTCGCATCATATCCCACACGTGCTTGATTGGAGACAAGTCTGGAGATCGCCTGGCCAGCGAAGTAGCTGCACGTGTTACGGAGCACGTTGAATTTTACGGGAAATGTGAGGGCAAGCTTTTTCCTGTTGGAAGAACACATCAGCTTCCTGTTGCAAGAACGGCACAAGAACGGGTCTTACACCGAGACCTGGTTAGCGTCCACTCCAGAAATGCCAAAGGTGTACGGGAGGTGCGGCTTACTACAGCCTAGACCATAAGGCGTGGGTTGGGACCAATGTGTCTTGGACGAATTCACTCTTCCACACAGCGTTCATCAGCTCTACATTGTACGCGCAAACGACCATCAACTGCGTGCAGGCAGAATCTCCTTTCATTGCTGAAGACCACGGTGCGCCATTCCATCTTCCAAGCGATCCTCTGACGTCACCAGTCGAGCCGCACAAGTCGACGTTGTGGCGGAAGACGGGCTATAGGTGTTGTCAGTAGTTTCACTGATAATAATCAGTTTACAACAATTGGTGTTGACACGTCTCTGCTCACGAGCCCTCTAGTCTGCGTTGTGGTAGGTGTACGGTCTGCCACTGCTCCCTTACCTTGTGACGACCCTGGCAGACCCTCTGTGCTGCATAGATATCTAGAACCTTGTCTGTGTGAGCATGTTCATGTGACCACTGATAACCAGCAGCGTTGCACAAGTGACGCAGCTCGTCCAACTTGTGTGGCAATTCTCTGAAAGACCCACCCCATCCGCCACTCGGGAGGCCACAATTTGACTCCTTTCAACCCCACTCATGTGGCTGTAGGAAGCACTAGTTCGTCTCCGTGACATGGTTGCCTATTTGGTTCACACGTCTGCACCACATTGAGCATATCCTATTAAAAGGTAGACACAGAGGACGCTCTGATAGCTAGTATGGGTATGAGCATCTTTAGAGGATATCTTTCAGCCTACCGTTTCTACGTTTCTAGCAGCACGATGAGGTTTTCAAGATGTTGCCAGTTTAGAGTGAAACTTTTTTCTTCTTTTCAATTCAGCTATTTTATCCTACAGTGTAATGTGTAATTGTACAGGGTGTATCAAAAAGAATCATCCAATTTGGCACGTCTATATCTCTGAAACTAAAGATGAACTTTGTTTTTTGGTGCACAGTCTCTCTCTCTCTCTCTCTCTCTCTCTCTCTCTCTCTCTCAGTAAAGACTTTCGGGAATCAATTTCCATCCTTTTAATTGTCATTTCATTTAACAAATGTGCGTTTCTTTTTAAAAAAGTATTTTGCTGTGGGTGGGCTAAAAATTTCACGTTGTCGCTTTCTGCTTTGTTATTATACATCTGAAATCAGTGTTTATTAATTTTGCTTCAGGTTTTTTTTTCTTTTCTTTATTTTGATTGTCATTGTATGTACTGTACCTTTACGTGCCTTTTAAGGTATGTTCTTCGACATGAATTTGTTTGGTAATTTACGTATTTAAATGTTTTATTTGGTAAAATGCATGATCAGTGGGTCCGCCATTATTTTCCGCACTCCAACCAATCAGAATAAAGCAGATCGTTTCTCACTGGTGCAGGCTGGGGGATCTTTGACAGCTGTTCAATGGCAGGAGCTTATGTTCCCGTCCTGGAACTCAACATACAGCAGCATTCTCAAAGCCATGAATCAGTCTACTTGCATTTGTAGATACCATTGAGCGACAGTGCAGATTTTTTGATCATTATTTTCGAAGGTATTCATGGGAATTTAGTAATTTATATCCTTTAGGGTTTTGTTTGCTAAATTCAGTATGACTTTTCAATAACTTTCGTACTAGACTAAGTTCTTCCTAGGCTAAAATCATTAAAGTTAATATTTCAATACGTTTCCGAGTTAAATGCTTAGGCAATTCACGATCAAAATTCGACATTTAAATCTTTTCAGTGCCGATTTCGTTGCAGACTCCTACAAAATGTTGAAGACCTGCCTCACGTCCTCGTGTCGGTGTGTGCAACACGTTTTTATTTACTTATTTCTCTACATGCAGCTCTCAGTCATAGAAAAACCTTTACAACTTGTCAGATTGTCAACCACAAGTGCTTCACGTATCAGGTGAACTATCATACTCCATGCCACTAACAAATTACGAGCAGTCACAGTAACTATTGATACAGAGGCTGTTAACGAGTGGTCTAGTGCAGATGAAACATAAGTGGGGAAGGAATGGAAATCGAGGCGTAAGTAGCGTCTCAGAGGTTCCAGCCGTCAAATATTTTGTTAATTTTATTGATTTGTCACAACTCACTGCAGTATAATTTCAATGCCTTTCCATTAACAGGATTTTCAGAAGACTGTTGGATTATACGGTTAAGGAAACTTGCATCGCATGTCCCTGTGACATTTCAAATGTTTGTTGGTTAACTAAAACTAAAACTGGACTCTCAGCAGTACGGTGTACTATAAGAAAATATCTTCACAAAGCGGGCCTCAAAAGTTTTGGTCTTAGGTCGTCTGCCCACAGATTTGGTCAGAACAGACGAAACTGGGTGGTCATCTAAACTTCAGACTGGTTACCGGCTGAGTGTCAATGCAGTTGTGTCTACGGCGCGACTCTGAAAGGACAGAAACTGTGGTAAATGCCTCGGATCGCGGAGGACAGAAGTTTGTCTTATATTCGGTACGTCGACTCTATTACTATTACAGACGAATGAAGTAACGGATATTTTGTATATATCGATACATCTAAGAAAAATATAAAATTCAGGCTATTTGTGGCAGCAGAGGACCTGTAGATTGAAAGATTCGCCGAAGTATAACTTTTTGTAGTATGACTGAACAGTGATACAGTGAATTCTTTCCGCCATAATAGGAATATCTGAGAATGCATTGCCTTAGACGAAAGGTAATCAGTCAGTCTGGTTAAAAAAAATGGTTTAATTTACACACGCAGTAGAAAAGTGCAGCTTTCATTTTTCGAACAAATACAGTTCGTCAGTGCTCCTACCAGATAAGAAAGCGGCAGGTGTTGATGATATACCTTCTGAACTAATTAAGAAATCAGGAGACAAAATGAAAGCTACATTACTGCAACTCATACAGAAAATATACAAAACAGGTGAAGTTCCTGAAGACTATCAGAAATGCATCATATTCCCCATACCTAAGAAAGCATCTACTATGGACTGTGAAAACCATCGAACACTCAGTCTTCTTTCACACGCATCAAAAATTCTAATAAGAATAATTTTGAAAAGAGTTGAAAACCAATTGAATAGCACTCTAAGTGAAGACCAATTCGGTTTTAGAAGCGGTGTAGGGACGAGGGAAGCAATCTTATCTTTAAGACTAATAATTGAGAAACAAATTTCCAAAAACAAACAAGTATTTATAGCCTTCGTAGACCTCGAAAAGGCATTTGACAATGTTGTATGGCCAGAAATGTTTAGAATTCTGAAGAAGGCTGGTCTGAAATATAATGATAGAAGGATAATCTTTAAAATATACCAAAATGAAACAGCCTTAGTTAAGAAGGAAAACAAAGAAGAAACAGCAAGAATAAGGAAAGGAGTGAGACAGGGATGCCCACTATCTCCAGTAATTTTCAACGCATATATCCAAGAAGCAATAGACAAAATAAGAGAGAATATCGAAGTAGGAATAAAACTTAACGGAATGAAAATAGATATGTTGCGATATGCAGATGATATCGCCATAATTACAGAAAGGAAAGAAGATTTAGAAGCCGCACTCAATGAAATGGAAAACACCTTAAAAGAACAGTATGGAATGAAAATAAATAAGAAAAAGACTAAAGTGATGGTGAGTGGCGCCCTGAACTACAATGAACCCATACGAATAACAATAAAGGGAGAGAAACTAGGGCAGGTTACAGAATTTAACTACTTAGGTAGCAAAATAACAGCAGATGGAAGGAGCAAAAGTGACATTAAAAACAGAATACAACTTGCCAAAATAGCATTCAATGGAAAAAGAAACTTACTGACGAGTAGAAATGTTAGTTTAGACGTAAGAAAGAGAGTCATGAAAACCTATGTGTGGAGTACAGCCCTTTACGGATGTGAAACTTGGACTTGTGGAAAAGAAGAAAAGAGAAGATTAGAGGCATTCGAAATGTGGTGCTACCGGAGAATGGAAAAAATCAGCTGGCGAGACAAGGCTACAAACGAAGATGTCCTCAGAAGAGTGAAAGAAAACAGATCTCTTTGGCGAAATATACAGAAAAGAAGAATAACCTTCATAGGTCACATTTTACGGCATAACAATTTCATTAAGAGAATATTAGAAGGAATCATTGAAGGAAGAACTCGCCGAGGACGACCTAGATTAACCTACATTCAACAAGTAATAAATGACATCGGGTGCCAGACCTATGCAGATATGAAGAAGAAAGTTGACAAAAGAACGGAATGGCGTGCTGCTGCCAACCAACCTGTGGGTTGATAACCGAAGAAGAAGAGTGCTTCCTTTTTTTCTTTGCATTGAATCAAGAAATGTCTACACACCTAAGAGCTAACAAAAATAAAAAGATAATTGGATAATAAATGAATAGTATGCAATTTCTTTTGCATGTCCAGTACTTGACTATGGGTGGGAATTTGTTTCACTTTAATAGCAGTTCTTACGAGAAGTAACCGCTATTGGATGTATCGAGGTGGAGAGCACAAGAGTACATTAAGATATCAATGCCCTTAAACGAGCAAATGAAATGATGGAAGCACAAGGAGCGAAATTGGATTATCTCTAAATGAAAATAATATAAAATGTAAAAAGATAAAAATTGAGGCTGTGAGGGCGGGTAGCTAAGTGGGAAGAGTCCTTGCCCGCAAAAGGCGAGGTCCCTTGTTCAAGTCTCGTTCCGGCACACAGGTTTCATCTGCCAGAATGTTTCGTATCAGCGTACTCTTCGCTGCAGAGTGAACATTTCATTCTAAAAGGTAAACTGTATGAGAATGTTCAGCTCTGAGGCCACAAGAATTCAGTGTGACCCTACCGACCCCAGTAAAAGTTTTAAATGAGTCACACGCTCCAATTAACCCTGCTGTTCTGTTCACTTTTACTTGACATATATACTGTTCGGGTCAATATGACCCGACATATCAAAATGCTTTAGAAACATAAATTTTGGTACAGTTTTAGCTATCGACATTGTTGTTCTATTCCAGTACCTTGTTAGTAATAATAATAATAATAATAATAATAATAATAATGGTAATAATAATAATAATAACAATGCATACAACTTTATTGAGGGATATTTTTCATTTAAATATGCACATAAATTTGAAACAACAGACAGTTTCCATTACAGGCATTCAACTTAGAAAGCACTACAGTTTTTCCATACTTCTATTCTTATTGTTGACAGTTTAGACGTAAGTATTGACATTTTCTAACAACAGACAGTTGTCATTACAGATATTCATCTTAGAGCACACTACAGTACAGAACACACTACAGTTTTTTTATTACATTCCAACATAGAAAGCACTACAACTTTAGAATCCTCTCTTCTTACTGATTGTAGTTTAGGCACAAGTATTCACATAAATTTGAAACAACAGAATTTTCAATACAATCATCTTATAAAATACTACAGTTCTTTTCTTACTGCTTGCACTGTGGACACAAGTAGGTTACATGTTTCTTGCAAATATGTTTACTACATTTTCCACACACCATGTTTGTTTTATTGTCATTACTTGATGGACAGAACTTACAGCGTGCACGTTTTGTAGATTTTCTTGTTGTTACCGATTCTGACACACCACCCACATCATTCGGGTTTTGGATGCTTGTGACCATTCTCAAAGAATCTTCTGTTCTTGGGAAATGCGTTCTTGATGCAATATGTTCTTTTATCAGTGACTTTCCAAGTTCCTCCAAGAATATTCTCCTTCTAGTCAATTTGCTTGCATTCCAATTAGGGTCAACCGAAATCCACAAAACGTATGCATTATAAGCAGAAACATCAAGAATATTGTAGAAAACTATCATTGGCCACCTATTACTTTTTCGTTTGCATGTATATGTACCTAATAACTGATCAAGCGTGTCTACAGCACCTTTGGTTGAATTATAGTCCAAAATCATTTTTGGCTTCTTATCAGCCCTGTCACTGATTTCCGCATCATGGTGGAGAGTGCTCATAAGTACAACATTCTTGTGTCTCTTAGGAATATAATTAACCACAGTAGTGTCATTTGTGAAGTAAAATGAAGAGCTGTGTACCTCCTTGTTGGTCATTTTGTGTGGAAGCTCCGGCTTATTTTTCCGTATAGTTCCCAACATAGTCAATTTCCTTTTCAGAAGCAGCTGCCCCAAATTGTACGACGTAAAAAAGTTGTCACACGTGATATTCTGACCACGTAACTCAGAAGTGAGATCAGATACCACCCTCATTCCCTGATTTCTTTCTGGTGCCGCTCCACTCACCTTTCCTGTATAAATTTGGGCTTTCAGTACGTATGAAGTTTTGCTGTCACACATGGTCCATATTTTGATCCCATATTTTGCCGGTTTACTTGGGATATACTGCTTGAATGGACAGCGACCTCTAAATGCTACTAACTGCTCGTCAACAGTAACATTTTCTCCTGGATTATACAGTTGAGGAAGGACCTCTACCCACTTCTCCCAAATACTACGAATTGCGGCAAGTTTGTCAGTACGTCGTCTTTCCTCTCTAGTAGATTTCTTGTCAAATCGCAGGACACGTGATATCTTACAGAATGTTTCATGAGACATGGTTGCTCGAAATATGTTTCGCCCAGTATCTTTATCCCACAAACTTTTTGTAGACTCCCCATGAGATCGATATACACCCGCTAGGAGTAAGAGTCCTAAGTATGCATGGAAAACAGAACCATCAATATCTGTCCACTGTTCACCATAAACTCGCTGCCCTTCAATATTTGTCATCTCTATTATTTCATTTTGAAGCGCTGTGTGAAATACTGCTTCAAATGAACATTTTACATCAGATATTCTGCTGACTGCATACCTGGTAACTCCTGGGGTACTCTTGATGATGTTCGAAGCTGGTAGGCGACCATGTTGTGCTGGTGGATGCAACTGCCATTCTATATTCCCATTTTTAGAAAGAAAAGTCTCTACACTATTTTGTATGGGCTGTGGACTGTCGTAACTGTCATCGGAACACTCGCTTTCAGATGCATTGCTGATGTGATCTTCAAACTCAGAAAGTGATCCTTCATCTGGTGAGGCATTTACTATTTCTTCCAACTCACGATCATTCAATGGTCTCATCGCCATGGTGTCACAAGTCAAACTGGGCAGAAACAAAGCATTCCAATTATTGAGAACTGCCAATTATTATTTCCTGGGGAAAGCAACAAACAAGCCCATTGTTGTGAACGCATGGAGCTTTAGGTGATTGTTGAGAGTAAGTTGGAATGATGCAGTCACTATTCCCACACAACACAACAAAAATAATTTTCGCCATTTCCAGATTTTAGAAATAAATACGAGTTACACTAAACATATTTGTGTCGGGTCATTATGACCCGAACATTACATATGCAACTATTACAGTTGAAGCCCAAACTTCTTAAACTTTTTTAAAACCTTTTAAAACACATGCTGCTCATCCATTTTCAGACAAAGTCACAAAGTTTCATAAATATATATTGGTATTTACATAATGTAAAATAACGTTCATATTCGTTTCGGGTCATATAGACCCGAACAGAACAGCAGGGTTAATTAGTAGTCCCCTTAAACAGTGAAAATATGGAATTAATGTTCGTAGTTCGTGCCATAAGGAGTCGGCTGGCTAAAGATTTTCAAACTTTTTTTATCACTTTTGAAATATTCCGAACTGTTTCGGTGCACTGGATCTTAATTATGTCGGAATTGAAAAACTGACTAATAGTCGTTCAACATACTTCAGCCACAAATTACACCACAATATTGTGTGTTTTTACATTGATCGAAACCGTTTGTGCTGTAAGGAAGAGTGACGGAGGAACATTTCCTGTTTGGCTTCTAGAGCTCCCTCTACTACCATGGGAGTTAATATCTGATGGATTAACGCACATCCTATCATCTTGTCAATGTTTTCCACATGTTGTGCTCCGTACCGATTCAGTGGAGAATCTCTTCATTTCTTATCTTACAAGTCCACCTAACTTTCGGGATCGTTCTATAGCAAATCTGAAGTGCTTCGACTGTCTTCTTTTCTGGTTTTCCCAGAATTCACCATTCTCTTCCGTATAAGGCTCCCCTCCAAACACACATTCTCAGAAATTAGTTCCTCAAATTAATGTCAGTGTCTGATACAAGTTGACGTCTCTTGGCCAAAAATGCCATCTTTGCCTGTACTAGTCTGCTTTCTGTTTCCTCCTTGCTTCGTCCATAACGCGTTAATTTACTTCCAAAGCAGCGGAAGTTCATCACACCTATTTCGATGTTAAGTTTATCGTTAATCTCGCTTCTGCTACTGATTGCTTTTGTCTTTATTCCGCTTACTCTCAAATCATAGCATGTGCTCGTATGCTGTTTATTCTATTCAACATGTCCTTCTCCACTTCCAACGAGGACACCAGTGTCATCGTAGAATGTTGTCTTTGATATCATTTCACTCTCTGTTTTAATCCAAGTCCTGAACCTACTTTTCATTTTCGTCATTTTTTATCTGACATTCAGCGTTAACAGTAGAGGCCAAAGGCTACATCCATATCCTGAACAGTGGACTTAGAAAAATTTAATGTTAAGAACTTGTTCCCTTACCAGGGTGGCGATTCTCCTGGGAAATCTGGAATTCACAGGGAATAACATTTTACTTGGAAAAATCGAGGAAATCTCAGGGAATTTTAGGAATTTCATAAAATCTCAATGAATTCTTTGCTTTTAACCTGGCACTGAATTTTTTTTGTAAATCGCAAAGTTTAAAATACTTAATATCTCAAGGTGTGTTAATTAGGTGAATATTATTACATATAAATCATCGATGTATAAAAAGCGTGGTTAAACTACTGCTTGTGGCTAGTGTATTGCTCAGCTGAGAGAAAGAAAAGTCATTATTGTGCTATGCTGCCCACCACCCCCGCCGGTCAACACTAATTTATCAGGAGCATATTGAGACCATCGTCCTCCTCACACGTGGAATTCTCAGGGAATTTTTTCCCCCAAGTTTGAGTAGCCATCGTGCTCGCCATCGGAAACACGCATTTGATGCCTTGCAACTAAAGAACTGCTGTCACGGAGATGTGCGGACATTTGGCACGCCGGACATTTGCCACTATTTTACCTTCTCCGAAGGGTTGGGTTCTATATCTCCCCCCCCCCTCCTCCTCCTCCTCCTTACCCGCATTTAGTAACTCCATTTTAGTGGCACTGTCATCAGTAATATTACCGTCGCTGTCTCGCAGTAAAGGTATTTACTGAGCCTTTCCGCTGGTTTACCTAACATAGGACCAGAATCTCTTTAGATTTTCCGTCTCATTTCCAGAGAGAGTTTCGTTGTGGAAACTATTAAATGCATCTCGCATTGAATGCATCCGCACCAAATTTCGAGCCTCAGTAAAACTTTTACTTTCGTCTAAATTATACGTGCCTTTTTCGGTTCTCCTGCAGCAGCTTTCTGTCGTGTTTTGTGTACCACGGGGGATCAGTTCCGTCTATTATAATTTTTTTTGGTATGAATCCCTCGAGTGCTGTTGGTACTATTTCTTTGAACGTAAGTCACTTACAAAGTTTTAAAGGATTGGAGACTTCTCTTAGAAAGACGTCAACCGAATTTTTAGCTGCTTTTATAAATAGATGTATTTCGCGTTTAGTTTTGGTGAATTTCTTTGTTATGGAATTGAGCCTCACTACGACTGTGTGTTCACTAATCCCTGTATCCGTCGTGATGCTCAGGATTATTTGTGGCTGGGAGGTCAAGTGTGTTTTCGTAATCATTTACAATTTGAATGGTCCCGTGAACTAATTGTTCAAAAATTTTTAAAAAAGGCATTTAGAGCAATTACGGAAGTTGTTTTCTATCAACAATAGGGTCTTCAAAGGGTTCAAATGGCTCTGAGCACTATGGGACTCAACTGCTGTGGTCATAAGTCCCCTAGAACTTAGAACTACTTAAACCTAACTAACCTAAGGACATCACACACATCCATGCCCGAGGCAGGATTCGAACCTGCGACCGTAGAGGTCGTGCGGTTCCAGACTGTAGCGCCTTTAACCGCTCGGCCACTCCGGCCGGCAATAGGGTCTGAAAACGTATTTTTGTCAACATACGGAAGGTAGATTGAAGTCCCTGCTAACTATAATTGTATGAGTAGGGTACCTATTTGTGATGAGACTCAAATTTTCTTTGTACTGTTCAGCAACTGTTTCATCTGAGACCGGGGGTCGGTAAAAGGAGCCAGTTGTCAAATATAACGTCTACCCATACTAAGTCACAGGAACTATCTGCTTCAGTGTCGCTTGTGAGCTGGAACACACATTACATTATTTTTCCTTGAGTTGTGCTTCTTGTTTCTGTTGCAGCAAGGGGGGAGGGGGGGGTTTAAGTACTTCTAAGTTCTAGGGGACTGATGACCTCAGAAGTTAAGTCCCATAGTGTTCAGAACCATTTGAACCATTTTGTTGTAGTGCGGACCATTAGAATGACGGCTTTTCCCTCCAAAATCGAGGATGCTTTCTCTGTGACCCTGTAAATACCAGAGCTAAACAATGTAGAACAACAACGTACGCGACAAGCATAGCATTCTGTATTACTTCAGTTCCTTATTTCTAACATTTTAAAATTGTACGTCGACTTTAGATGACATGTCAGTCATAGATGTTCTTGTCTCTATTTAGTGAACGTATTTTTAGTCATGTTTTGAATATTGTCCCGCTACACTTTTTTAACTAACGTTTCGCCGCAAGGGATATCGGATTTTAGAGAGTAAATTAATATGGAGTATGTCGTTCTTCTTTTCAAACATTCACACAACCATTCCTTCTTTCCTTATTATCTTTTGTGCATGTAATTGTAGTAATTAAAGTACGCACAAATGCAATGATCAAAAAGAAATGACTAGCGTACATTCGCATTCTCTTTACATCGTTCCTTTCTTGTTGCTCCCATGGCGATTGATTGTTTCTATCGCAATCAGTTAGCGTGAAAGGAAGCTACCGTACAGACAAAGGGATCTACATTTATACCTGGCAGAACTAATTACATACTGTCATAATTGTCGGTATTGCTTTCGTTTCCCAAAAGTTATAAATATTTCGACTTCGGAAAAGAAGCTCTGTATTTCGACATGATGTGGAAGAAGAAGGTCCCTTACGTACTGGTTGTATCGAGTAAGATGTGGAGACGGTGGTTAGAAAGCGGACAGAAGAAATACGAGGAAGAGCGTCCCTTACCTGAGGAATCGCTACTCAAGCTACCTGGCGAAGGGGCAAGTGTGGCAAATGTCCGGCGTGGCAAATGTCTGGCATTCGTTACGGAAGTCAGTTGGAAGTAGGTATAAACTAGTTAGTTACAGATTTCGAAGGGGTTGCGTCGTGATCTGCATTACATTGATTCACATAGAAAGTAGCTCTGAAGTGATCCACTAGCTAACTAGGGTTATAAAAGAGTTCCTTTTGAATAGTTCTGTGAGCGGGTGGTCTGAATCTCGTTTTGTTCGTAACGCTTGCGTTAAGAGGCATGGGCAATCTTGCTATACTTGACTCACAATGGGAGAATCAGGTGACGCATGCAGGCCATACACATAGATATAAGGGCTCGCGGGTAGTCACACACACACACACACACACACACACACACACATACACACACACGCACGCACACACACACATACACACACACACACGCACACACACACACAGCTTACTGACGGTCTTTACACAGTGAGTCTCACACCCCAGTGAATGCAGAAACGATAGCCAGTGTTGGCGCTGGCTGTTACTCTCTTTCAGAATGTGAGAAACAGTACACCAGCTGAATATTTTTTCTCTCCTTAACTAAATACGGTTCACCATTCGCGACGGCAAGCAGCCAGTGGAAGGCGGCTCGATACAAGTTTGCACACAGAGGTTGCGTTACTCGAGCACCTCGCAGAGATACTCTAACGGCGGAGCCCGGAGGAGCCATTGTGAGGTGTGAAACGGAGGTGGCGGAGGCATTGTCGCCTGCCGTGAGCGTCAGCGGCTGCGGGAAACGAATAAATCCCAGAAGCGCCAGTGGCTGCCGGGACGGGGCGGGGAGCGCGCGAGTAATCCAGTTAGGCGAATGCTGACTAGCGGAGCGGCGGCTGATGAGCGCGGATCTCGGCCCGCGCGGGTCGCGGCTTCTTCGTTCGCAGTCTGAGCCCCAGCAGGTGTCACGCGCAACCGAGCAAGTGGGCGCACCCGAGGCATTATTCCTCCCATTACTTCAACACCGTCTCACTGCTCCAGAATGGCGTCACAGCGGTGCACGAGGAAGGCGCCAAGTTCCGTCTTTTGTATTTCGAGTTGTCCTGACCTATGAACACTATTGCACTCGCATCTTTGTTATTTACGATTTTTTATAGCTGAATCCTTCTACAGACCAAACTTAGTTGCGTACCAGTAATCCTACACTCCTGGAAACTGAAATAAGAACACCGTGAATTCATTGTCCCAGGAAGGGGAAACTTTATTGACACATTCCTGGGGTCAGATACATCACATGATCACACTGACAGAACCACAGGCACATAGACACAGGCAACAGAGCATGCACAATGTCGGCACTAGTACAGTGTATATCCACCTTTCGCAGCAATGCAGGCTGCTATTCTTCCATGGAGACGATCGTAGAGATGCTGGATGTAGTCCTGTGGAACGGCTTGCCATGCCATTTCCACCTGGCGCCTCAGTTGGACCAGCGTTCGTGCTGGACGTGCAGACCGCGTGAGACGACGCTTCATCCAGTCCCAAACATGTTCAATGGGGGACAGATCCGGAGATCTTGCTGGCCAGGGTAGTTGACTTACACCTTCTAGAGCACGTTGGGTGGCACGGGATACATGCGGACGTGCATTGTCCTGTTGGAACAGCAAGTTCCCTTGCCGGTCTAGGAATGGTAGAACGATGGGTTCGATGACGGTTTGGATGTACCGTGCACTATTCAGTGTCCCCTCGACGATCACCAGTGGTGTACGGCCAGTGTAGGAGATCGCTCCCCACACCATGATGCCGGGTGTTGGCCCTGTGTGCCTCGGTCGTATGCAGTCCTGATTGTGGCGCTCACCTGCACGGCGCCAAACACGCATACGACCGTCATTGGCACCAAGGCAGAAGCGACTCTCATCGCTGAAGACGACACGTCTCCATTCGTCCCTCCATTCACGCCTGTCGCGACACCACTGGAGGCGGGCAGCACGATGTTGGGGCGTGAGCGGAAGACGGCCTAACGGTGTGCGGGACCGTAGCCCAGCTTCATGGAGACGGTTGCGAATGGTCCTCGCCGATACCCCAGGAGCAACAGTGTCCCTAATTTGCTGGGAAGTGGCGGTGCGGTCCCCTACGGCACTGCGTAGGATCCTACGGTCTTGGCGTGCATCCGTGCGTCGCTGCGGTCCGGTCCCAGGTCGACGGGCACGTGCACCTTCCACCGACCACTGGCGACAACATCGATGTACTGTGGAGACTTCACGCCCCACGTGTTGAGCAATTCGGCGGTACGTCCACCCGGCCTCCCGCATGCCCACTATACGCCCTCGCTCAAAGTCCGTCAACTGCACATACGGTTCACGTCCACGCTGTCGCGGCATGCTACCAGTGTTAAAGACTGCGATGGAGCTCCGTATGCCACGGCAAACTGGCTGACACTGACGGCGGCGGTGCACAAATGCTGCGCAGCTAGCGCCATTCGACGGCCAACACCGCGGTTCCTGGTGTGTCCGCTGTGCCGTGCGTGTGATCATTGCTTGTACAGCCCTCTGGCAGTGTCCGGAGCAAGTATGGTGGGTCTGACACACCGGTGTCAATGTGTTCTTTTTTCCATTTCCAGGAGTGTAGATGTAAGTGTAACGATAATGACATCCACGATTTCAGACACGGTCACATAAACCGTCTCTCATGACACACAGATATACACTGAAATAAAAAACGTTATGGACGCCTCCTAATATCACATCTGACCCCCTTTCGCAAGGCTTTATGCAGCAACTCGACTTGGCATGGACTCAAGAAATCCACTACACGAATGTTGAGCCATGCTGCCTCTACATCTGTTCAAATGGCTCTGAGCACTATGGGACTTAACTACTTAGGTCATCAGTCCCCTAGAACTTAGAACTACTGAAACCTAACTAACCTGAGGACATCACACACATCCACGTCCGAGGCAGCATTTGAACCTGCGACCGTAGCGGTCGCGCGGTTCCGGACTGTAGCGCCTAGAACCGCTCGGCCACTCCGGCCGGCTCTATATCTGTCAGTAAGTGTTGCCGGTACAGGATGTTATGTAAGAACTGCCCTTTAGGTTATATCCCACAAATGTTCGATGGGATTCATGTTGGGCGATCTGGGTGGCAAAAACATTCGCACACACTGGCCAGAATGTTCTTCAAACAAATCGCGAACAGTTGTGTCCCGGTGACATGACGTCATGATGTTTGGAAGCGGGAAGTCCACGAGTGGCTGCAGACGGTCTCCAAGTAGCCGAACATAACCACATCTAGTCAATTATCGTTTAGTTGGGCCAGCGGACCCAGTCCGATCCACGTAAACACAGCACACAGAGTTATGGAGCCTGATAAAGTAAGAGCCTACGGAATAGCAGACCAGCTGTGTGGCTGGATTGAAGAGTTTTTAGCAAACAGAACACAGCATGTTGTTCTCAATGGAGAGATGTCTACAGACGTTAAAGTAACCTCTGGCGCGCCAGAGGTGAGTGTTATGGGACCATTGCTTTTCACAATATACGTAAATGTCCTTGTAGATAGTGTCGGAAGTTCCATGCGGCTTTTCGCGGATGATGCTGTAGTATACAGAGAAGATGCAGCATTAGAAAATTGCAGCGAAATGCAGGAAGATCTGCAGCGGATAGGCACTTGGTGCAGGGAGTGGCAACTGACCCTTAACATAGACAAATGCAATGTATTGCGAATACATAGAAAGAAGGATACTTTATTGTATGATTATATGATAGCGGAACAAACACTGGTAGCAGTTACTTATGTAAAATATCTGGAATTATGCGTACGGAACAATTTGAAGTGGAATGATCATATAAAATTAATTGTTGGTAAGGCGGGTGCCAGGTTGAGATTCATTGGAAGAGTCCTTAGAAAATGTAGTCGATCAACAAAGGAGGTGCCTTACAGAACACTCGTTCGACCTATACTTGAGTATTGCTCATCAGTGTGGGATCCGTACCAGGTCGGGTTGACAGAGGAAATAGAGAAGATCCAAAGAAGAGCGGCGCGTTTCGTCACAGGGTTATTTGATAAGCGTGATAGCGTTACGGAGATGTTTAGCAAACTCAAGTGGCAGACTCTGCAAGAGGGGCGCTCTGCATCGCGTTGTATCTTGCTGTCTAGGTTTCGAGAGTGTGTATTTCTGGATGAGGTATCGAATATATTGCTTCCCCCTACTTATACCTCCCGAGGAGATCACGAATGTAAAATTATAGAGATTCGAGCGCGCACGGAGGCTTTCCGGTAGTCGTTCTTCCCTCGAACCATACGCGACTGGAACAGGAAACGGAGGTAATGACAGTGGCACGTAAAGTGGCCTCCGCCACACCTTTGGGTGGCTTGCGGAGTATAAATGTAGATGTAGATGTAGACTAACTGGCACAGTGCCTTGTTGACAACTTGGGTCCGTGGCTTCGAGGAGTTTGCGTCGCATTTGAACTGTAGCATCAGCTCTTACCAACTGACATCGGGACTCGTCTAACTAGGCCACAGTTTTTCAGTCGTCTATTGTCAACCGATACGGTGACGAGCGCAGGAGAGGTGCTGCAACTGATGTCGTGCTGTTAGCAAAGTCACTTACGTCGGTAGTCTGGTGTCATAAGCCATTAACGCCAAATTTAGCCACGTTGGTCGTACGTCCCACATTGATGTCTGCGGTTGTCATGCAGTGTTGCTTGTCTGTCAGCACTGACAACTTATGGAAACACCGCTGCTCATGATCGTTAAGGGAAACGCCGTCGGCCGCTGCGTTTCCATAGTGAGAGGCAATGCCTGAAATTTGGTATTTGGGGCACAGTCTTGACACTGTGGATCACGGAATTTCAAGTCCCATGCCAGCATAAGTGAATGTATCTCATTGAGTAACTCTGCCCTCGCCTACCTGCATCCGTGGTGATGTTTCGAGCAAGCGTTAGCTTAAATGATGACATGTCCAGATATTACCATCGACCTGGTGGAACAAGAAACGTGAATCATTCGAACCGGTGACACATTTCTTCTGATCACGGTACGTGCAAGACCATCCTGTGCTCACTGAGATGGTAGTTGTCGATGTCTTTGGGCATGTATCGGTCACATGTTAAACAACTTGCAGTGTACGGTGTCCTCTGAAATATTCGTGCCTGCAACAACACTGTAGTCTGCGTTAGACAAGCCATAGATATCCGCCTATCCTGATTTACAGAATGGGCAAGCCGGCCTGCTTGTTCTGTGATGAAGGAAGTCCAGCAC
Organism: Schistocerca cancellata; assembly: GCF_023864275.1. Lineage (NCBI taxonomy): Eukaryota > Metazoa > Arthropoda > Insecta > Orthoptera > Acrididae > Schistocerca > Schistocerca cancellata. Next base: position 1,039,946,522 of record NC_064626.1, read on the forward strand.
CTTGTAGTCTGCCCGTCTTTTCACCTTCCTTCAACCACTTTCCATATGTACTTTCAACGGAACTGTCCAATTCGATAAGTCGAAACATGGGCTGAATTTTTTTAATGCAGAAAGAATACACCGAAAGAAACACAATGTCAAAAATTTACCTCCTAGACACACTGCAAGTATTTGAAAAAAAAATGTTGAAATTTGCCAAATTCTTAGCTCGCCAGGCGACTGGAGAAATGACGCCCTTGCCACAGCTGTAGCAGACAGCGCATGCGCAGTAAGGCGTGCACATATCCTTGATTGACGGCACATCGGTAAACTGATAACACGGCACAACTTGATCAGAATACGTAAAGCGAATTTCAGTTTCGGTTGATAGTTTTTCTGACAGTTGTTCACAGTTACCATTCGCTCGAATGTGGAATCGTTTCACATCCATAATAAATGGCTGCTGACCTGCGGTATCGCTTAAGTGTTAACAATTGAGACAAAACTGAATTAATTTTCTTGGCCTATCGTTGCTAACAGCATCTGTCTTCGTGCAGGTTCCAGAGTTTCACGGTAATACGGAATCCAACTAATGTTTTCAACCTTGCAAAGATAAAACATAGAGAACGTGGCATGCAATCAAAATCACCTAGTACTCTTGAAGACCTACATATGTGTAACTTATTCATTCCCTGTTGTCGCCATTTCGTTAGAAACTGTGGTAACATTAAAAAAGGAAAGGAAATAACTCTGATAAATCCATGAACTGTGGTTTGAATGATTATTGTTGTGCTAATTAAAGTCCAGAAAAAAAGCAGAATACCTTCAAGCCCAAAGAAAATAATTGCTTTCAGTGACAAACAAAAGGCTAAATGTTTTGACTAAGCGAAGAAGGGAGAAAACGCTTAAAATAAACAGTGTGCAATGCTTGTTTTGTTTCGTAAAATCTGAACATGAATTTTATAAATGGGAGAAAGATTTGCACGAAATATGATATATGCGCCAAAATGAAACTAGAAGAAGTGCGAAACAAAAACTTCGAAAGATTAGAGTGCTAGTGAGAATCAGCGCACTGTTACTGAGGGAGATCTACGAGCCAGGGCGCTCTGAATTGAAGGTGAGATGAACACTGTTGCTTTCCAGGCTTCTTCGACTAAGTTAAAAGGGTTCACAAAGTTACGTGGAAAAGGAACGCGGCAAATTACGAAGTTTTTCTCAGTTACACGTGTACAGGAGGTGTCATTAACAGAAAATACTATAGAGAAATTAGTACCTGCTGTGAGGAAAATACTTCTTGCCATCCCCTAAAAACTTTATATTAAGTTAATCAGTCAGGTTTCGTGCAAACCGCAGTTTATCATTTCGAGAGAAAAAAAAAGGCAGTCGATGAATGCTATGACACATTCGTATACTATAACGCCAATGATTAGTATCAGTGGATTATTGTTTCCGCAACTTTATCTCTGTTTTCAGGAATATCAACATAAATTATGACTAAAAATTTAAAAAAAAGGACTTAACGCAAAAGTCTTGTAATCGACGTAGAAATATCTGGGAAAATGGGATAGAATAATTTTCAGTGTTATATACGAAAGCTCTTCTTACCATTTGCGGAGAATAATAATTCATTGTTTTGCTGGACATAACCCTTTTTTCTTTACAAGGAAAAGAGAGCTAATAATGTGATTAAGTCTCTCGATAAAAAGTTTTCAAAAGTGTATAGCATTTTTAAGATGATTGTCGGACAGTATAATTTCCGATAGCTCTGTCATTTCAGATCTTAACTTTCCGTTTCCGATGTGAACATGTATATAATTTTTAGAGTTTCCTAAAGTTTATATATTTTTAGGGTTTCTGTGATGCATATTAAAAAAAATGTTCATTTTGGTGATTATCATACAACATGGTTATTCCCAAGTGGCTTCTGAGGTCGTTTTGCAGTTCACGGTTATTGGGTGTGTTACTTACATGTTTCCCACTGTGTGGTATAGGAATCGTTGTTTAGACCGTTTGGTCTGGATATTTAACGACAACTTCCTATTTTTAAGGTGTGTGAAGGTGTCGTTTGTTCACTCTTTAACTTCTTTTTGTGTGGTTGTTCAGTGTTCGATGTGAGTTTTTTGTGGTTATGTTGTGCTAAATAGTGAACAGCTTCAACTGCCACTTTTGTTTTCGTTGTTATGGTTGAGCCTGGTTCATTACTTACTGGGAATGTGTTTAGTGTTGATTTTCTCTGTACGAAGCACCTTTTGAGCGCACACTTTTATTTTACACTGGTGTTCCGCTGTGACAGTGTAGTTTAGGTGGATGGATTTTTAATATTACGTCACGTAGATTGCGGTTGGGTGTGGGACAGATGGAAGCACATTTTTATGGGTTAGCGAGAACATGTAAGGACGTACTCGGCATTTGTCAAGGTTATTGTCTGGGTTCCACTTCTTATAGATTTTTCAGTTCAGTGTCTTGCTCTTGTCTGTTTATACATACGTTTCTTTAGTTTTATCCCGCTGGATTTCCGTAAGGACATTTCTACGTTCATGGAGATGGACGTGTATGTTGCGTATATGGCTATTGGTTTTACTGATTGACTACAGCTAGGTTACTTTATAGGTTATTATTAGACATAAATAGTGGATTCGCCACACAAGATGTTCTTCGGCATTTGTTCGTCGACATGCATCATGTACGTTACTTTTAACCCTGTGGGTACATATTGACGGTGGATGTTACTAATGCTGGCAACATTGTTTTAGTCCAATAAATTCCCTGCAATTAGTTGAATCATTGGAGATTGTTTCCTTGTTACTTTCGAAATACTGCATTTAAGGTCTCTTACTTACATTACTAGTTTCGTGGGCATTATGGATATGAATGCTGTATATTAATATAACTGGAGCACACGTTTTTTACTTCACCGCTATTATATACTAAATTTTAGACGGTGTTTTGTATTACGTGTTGAAGGTTATTAGAGGATATGATATTTCGATGGATTTGAATTATCCAATGAACGTTTGTTCATTAGGTTTTTGTTGCATTTGATTACTCCAGCCATTTGGTATCATGTTATTAGTCTGTTTCGTTTTTTTATTATTGGTAGATCCCATTTTAGTAGATGTTCCAGTTAGGGATTTATGTGACTTCGACTGTTTTGCTGGTGTAATTCGTTGTACGCGTGGATTCCCTTCGGGTACATTCCGTCACAATAGTGTGTAATTGGTAGATAAAAAATTAATTAGATGCTGAATTTTATTTTGTGTGAATAATGATGCTATATTTTTATTTTGTATTTTATGTTGATATTTATCCCCTTTTCAATGACAAACTGTGATTTTTGTTGTCTGTGCTCTCATATCTTTTGCTCATGGTGTGCATGTTTCCATATAAAGGACCCTGAAGATGACGCTTTTTTGGAGTTGAAACTGGTAGCATGTTTTGAATAAACGACGTTGGATTACAATTCAATTGTTGGGTTTCGTTATCGTTATTCAAGTATTTCTTATTTCATTCCACTTCTGTGAAAATTAAACTAATAATTACTGTGAAGTGCCTGAATATATTAATTTTTCTTTTGTCAAGTGTACCTGTTTTAAGGAAGATGCTTCATTGCGTCATCCAATAGACACATCGCGTTTTTGTGACGACTACAGAGAATAAACAAGGAACTGTTCCATTATTAGCAAAACATACATTATTCAAAAATTCCTGTCCTACAGGAATTGTTATAAAGTATATAATGTCAACAAATTGAAATCAAGATTGATACAAGTCGTCTGTGATGTACGTTACATCATACACTACCGTGACTATCTTTCTCCTGCTAGTAATTTGTGTAATGAGCAGCCGTCGTAATTCACTGAGAGATCAAAAGTCGTGGGATAGCGATGTGGCCATACACAGATGGGGGTAGTACGGCATACACAAGGTATAAAATGGCAGCGCACTGGCGGAGCTGTCGTTTGTACACAGGTGATTGATATGAAAAGGTTTCCGACATGTTTGTGGCACACGAAGTGAGTTAACACACTTTTAACGCGGAATGATAATTAGAGACAGATTCTAGGGGACATTCCATTTCGGAAATCGACAGGCAATTCAATACTTCGAGATTCACAGTGTCAATAGTTTGTCGAGAATACTAAATTTCACCGCGGCCAACGCAGTGGCCGATGAGCTTCACTTAGCGACAGAGAGCAGCGATGTTTGGGTAGAGTTGTCAGTGCTAATAGACAAGCTACACTGCTTGAAACATCTGCGAAATAAATGTGAGACGCAGGACAATCCTATCCGTTAGGACAGTGCGGCGTGGCGTAAGTGGCTTACAGCAGCAGATGACAGATGCGAGTGTCACGACATCGCCTGAAACTCCACTCTTGAGCTCGTGACCATATCGGTTCGACCCTAGACGACTGGAAAACCGTGGTCTGATCAGATGAGTCTCGATTTCAGTTGGTAATGGCTGATGACAGGGTTCGCGTGTTGAGCAGACCCCACGTAGCCTTGGAAAGGCACTGTGAAAGCTGGGGGTGGCTCCATAATGCTGTAGGCTGTGTTTTCATGGAATGTGCTGGGTCCTCTGGTACATGTGAACCGATCACTGCCTAGAATGGCGATGTTCCGCTACCTGCACACCGTTTGCAGCCATTCATGAACTTGATATTTCCATACAACGATGGAATTTTTATGGGTGACTATGCGCCTTGTCACTGGGCCAAAATTTTACGTGACTGGTTTGAAGAACAGTCTGGATAATTCGAGCGAATGATTTTGGCACCAAGTGAACATTTATGGGAGATAACTGAGAGGTCATTTTATGCAAAAAATCTGCACCGACAACACTTCATCAGTTTTGGACAGCTTTAAAGGCAGCAGGACACAATAGTTCTGCATGGGACATCCAAAGGCTTGCAGAGTCCATGACACGTCGAGCTGCTGCACTACGCGGAGGAAAAGGAGATCCGACACAATATTAGGAGGTATCCTATGACTTTTGTCACCTCTGTGTTTACTGGATCATCAGTGCAAATTAGAAGACTGTAAATGAACGAAGAAGAAGTTCCTGAAAATACCCCTAAGTCAAGAAATGATTCATAGAGAACTATCAGCACTGAAAAGTTGTTGCTCCAAGTGGTTAACAAAAGAGTTTTTTGCCAGTTGCTTAAGAAAGGCAACATCACATAAAGCGGGATAGGTATGCAGGTATAACCACTTTCAGAGAACCAGAATGTGACAGAAACCTAAAATGTGCTCTACTGCCGTACTATAGCGGAATATCTGAAATATCAGCACGTTTTTTGCTCAACACGTGAGTGGATACTTTTTTTCACACCAGTCATTCATCAGGGAAGGTAATCCGGCATAAGAATCTCCAGGAGGCTGCGCGTAAGGGACGTAGAAGTTTCGCGCCAACACCTTGCAATATGAGTTAATTATAAAGCTGGCTCTAAAACGTACGAGACCGAGTGGAGAGGGTGACGGAGTCGTAGCGGATCTAAACTTTGGTGTTGACGTCGGTCAATCTCTGGAGCGGATTCAGACTGCGGTGGAGGTTAAAAGGATGGACACCCGTATCGTCTAATGAAATTCGCGGTAGGCGTACTTCGCCGTAAGGTGGGTATGTCCGAAAATGTGTGCCGACTGAGGTGCCCAAGGACGACTCACGACCCGTCTTCACAGCTTTACTTCCGCCAGTACCTCATTTCCTACCTTACAAACTAAACTAAAGTTCTCCTGCGTAACGTGCTGGACTAGAACTCCTGTAAGAGGCGGAGACGTGGCTTAGCCACAGTCTGGAAGATGGCTTCCAGAATAAATTTTCACTCTACAGCAGATAATAAGCTGATATGAAACTTTCTGGAAGATTATGACTGTTGTGCTGCACCGGGACCAGAACCAGGGATATTTGCCTTCCGTGCTCAAGTGCTCGTTTCTTCCGGGAGTGCTAGCCTGCAAGTTCGGCGGGAGAACTGTGAAGTTTAAAACGCAGGATATGAGGTACTGGCGAAAGTAAAGCTGTGAGGACGGGTTGTGAGTCGTGCTTGGATAACTCAGTTGGTAAAGCACTTGCTTTCTTAACGGAAAGGTCCCCGGTTCGTGTCTTGCCTCAGCACACAGTTTTTATCTGCCATGATTTTCATTAATGAAGCGTTGCACGTATCAAGCATAGCTGATAGCGGAGGCGTTACGGACATTTTGGGAAAGACTGAAATCGACAACCACTTCAGTAAGTTAAGAAGTAAGAAGTAAGAAAAGTTTTAAAAAAGAAGTTCAAATATGTGTGAAATCTTATGGGACTTAACTGCTAAAGTCATCAGTCCCTAAGCTTACACACTACTTAACCTAAATTAATCCAAGGACAAACACACACACCCACGCCCGAGGGAGGACTCGAACCTCCGCCGGAACCAGCTGCACAGTCCATGACTGCAACGCCTGAGACCGCTCGGCTAATCGCGCGCGGCAAGTTTTTAAACGAACGTAAGAATATGAAAAATAGGTGTGATTCAAACAAGTTTTGTATAGCAATGAAACAACTGGAACCTTTACTCTGGTGCTGGCTCTTGTGCTTGGAGCGGATGTTCCTGCCATAAATAGGCTAGAATGTCGGCTTTTATTGTCCTTTATAATTTTGTAGATGTATGAAGATCAGTTCAATATTCAGATGGTTCAAAAGGCTTCTGAGATCATCAGTCCCCTAGAATTAGAACCAATTAAACCTAACTAACCTAAGTACATCACACACATCCATGCCCGAGGCAGGTTTCGAACCTGTGACCGTAGCACGCGCCCGGTTCTGGACTGAAGCGCCTAGAACCGCTCGGCCACAGTCGCGGGCGCTTAATATTCATTATATTGTTTAATACTTGTATTTTCGTTCACTGCATAGCCTCTTAACAGTAACTTATTCCGACATTAACCGAGATTTAAGCAAATTATCGGCAACCGTGACCCGAATTCAAATTGCTGAGCGGGTATTTGAACCTCACGAATCGGAGTCCAGTGGGTTACCCAGTTCTCCACCTCACTCAACTTGCATTTTCGTTAGGAAATTTCGACTGCAGCAACCTGACGCCCCGTGTCTTTTCGCCACTGTCGCGGGGCTAAACCCTCCAACGTAGCTCCGAGAGTCTTTTTGAAAGGCATCAAGATAATGCCCTTGGAGACAGCCGGTAGCTGACGTCTCCGGAAGCAAGGAGAAAGCAAGCCGCCTGGTTAAGGAAGATAATGGGAACGAAAAACGCACGGTCCAATGAGTCCTCGAAGCGCCTCCGCGCCGGACGCTCCGTTGTGCCCGCCGCCGAGACTGACGTGGAGGGGGCGCGTTTTTCCGGTGCGCCCGGCTGCCTGGCTGGGATATCCACGCTAATGTCTCCGCCCCCGCCGCCTCCACGATAAGCCGCGCCGCAGAACTTTGGCGCTGAATGCGCGGCGCCCGCGCACAGTGTTTTAATATAGCGCGGCAAGTGGCTGAGCTTTATCAATCCCCCCGGTTGTCGCCGCCGCCGGCAACTTAATTTCCTGACTATTCTTCAAGACGCGCGCGCCACGCGGGCGGGCCCGCACCCAGTACATATTTTTGTGGCGCGCTGTGTTTCTTGGCCGCTGCAGATGTTCCCCGAGATAAAAGAACGACGCGCCGCCGTCTCGGCGCCGCAGCACGCCTTGTGCTGACTGCGATGTCCTAGCCTAGACTCACTGTCTACCTCCAGTAGCCTTCGCCCATGGGCGTCACTTTCGCTTGAGTTTCCATCACCAAAAACGTACACTACTGGCCATTAAAATTGCTACACCACGAAGATGACGTGCTACAGACGCGAAATTTAACCGACAGGAAGAAGATGCTGTGATATGCACACAAGGTTGGCGCCGGTGGTGACACCTACAACGTGCTGACATGAGGAAAATTTCCAACCGATTTCTCATACACAAACAGCAGTTGACGGGCGTTGCCTGGTGAAACGTTGTTGTGATGGCTCTTGTAAGGAAGAGAAATGCGTACCATCGCGTTTCCGACTTTGATAAAGGTCTGATTGTAGCTCAAAAATGGTTCAAATGGCTCTGAGCACTATGGGACTCAACTTCTTAGGTCATAAGTCCCCTAGAACTTAGAACTACTTAAACCTAACTAACCTAAGGACATAACACACACCCATGCCCGAGGCAGGATTCGAACCTGCGACCGTAGCAGCCTCGCGGTTCCGGACTGCAGCGCCAGAACCGCACGGCCACCGCGGCCGGCTGATTGTAGCCTATCGCGATTGCGGTTTATCTTATCGCGACATTGCTGCTCAAGTTGGTCGAGATCCAACGACTGTTAGCAGAATATGGAATCGGTGGGTGCTGGAGGGTAATGCGGAACGCCGTGCTGGATCCCAACGGCATCGTATCACTAGCAGTCGAGATGACAGGCATCTTATCTTATCCGCATGGCTGTAACGGATCTTGCAGCCACGTCTCGATCCCTGAGTCAACAGATGGGGACGTTTGCAAGACAACAACCATCTGCACGAACAGTTCGACGACATTCGCAGCAGCATGGACTATCAGCTCGGAGTCCATGGCTGTGGTTACCCTTGACGCTGCAGCACAGACAGGAGCGCCCTCGATGGTATACTCAACGACGAACCTGGGTGCACGAATGGCAAAACATTTTTTCGGACGAATCCAGGTTCTGTTTACAGCATCACGATGGTCGCATGCGTTTTTGGCGATATCGCGGTGAACGCCCACTGGAACCGTGTATTCGTCATCGCCATACTGGCGTATCACCCGGCGTGATGGTATCGGGTGCCATTGCTTACACGTCTCGGTCACCTCTTGTTCGCAATGACGGCACTTTGAACAGTGGACGATACTTTTCAGATGTGTTACGACCCGTGACTCTTTCCTTAATTCGATCCCTGCGAAACCCTACATTTCAGCAGGATAATGCACGACCGCATGTTTCCGGTCCTGTACGGGCCTTTCTGGATACAGAATATGTTCGACTGCTGCCCTGGCCAGCACGTTCTCCACATCTTTCAGCAATTGAAAACGTCTGGTCAATGGTGGCCGAGCAACTGGCTCGTCACAATACGCCAGTCACTACTCTTGATGAACTGTGGTATCGTGTTGAAGCTGCATGGGCATCTGTACCTGTACACGCCATCCAAGCTCTGTTTGACTCTATGCCCAGGCATATTAAGGCCGTTATTACGGCCAGAGGTGGTTGTTCTGGGTGCTGATTTCTCAGGATCTATGCACCCTAATTGCGTGAAAATGTAATCACATGTTATTCTAGTATTATTTATTGTCCAATGAATACCCGTTTGTCATCTGCATTTCTTCTTGCTGTAGCAGTTTCAATGGCCAGTAGTGTAGATTACTGCACCTTGGAGTCATATTGATGTGACCACTTGTCACATGTCTTAATAACCACCTTTCGCAGGGCGAGACGTGAACGAAGAGAGTCAGTGAGGTTCTAGAAGGTATCGGCAAAGATGTGGAACCATAGCGACTCCAAGCCCGTGGCTAGCTGCGCTTTGTTTCTCGCTTGAGAATCCACGGCGCAAAAAGCCCGATCGAGTTGGTCCCACAGATTCTTCACTGGGTTTAAATCCGGGGAGTTTAGTGACCAGGGGAGTACGGTAAGCTCTTCCTGGTACTCTTCGTACCACGTAAGTACACTACGAGCTGTGTGACGTGTTCCATTGTCCTACTGATAGATGTTATCGTACCGAGGAAGAACAAACTGCATGTCGGGGTGGAGATCGCCCCAAGGTTATGTACATACTTGTACTGACCCAACGTGCCTTCTAGAACGAAGAGAGAATGCCACGAAAAAATTACCCAGACCATAACGCTCCCTCCTGTTTTCAAGATGTTGACTTTCAGACGCTTAACGCCGTGCACGCCAACGGGCATCTGTCCAGTGAAATATAGAGTGTGATTCATGTGAAAAGGCCACCTGTCACCACCCAGTCGACGCGCAGTTGCGATACTGGCTATCAAATTCCAGCCCTCGTCGCTGGTGTACAGCAGCTTCCACGGGTAACCGGAACAGACGCCTTTTGCGGAGGCCCATGTGCACCAACGTTGCAGAACGGTTGCTGAGGCGACACTGTTGCTAGTTCCTTCGTTCATTTGGGCAGTCAGTTTCTCAACAGTTTCACATCTCTTCGCGCGTACGCGTCTCTGCAGCTGCCGTTCACCTTTCATCCATGGGCCGTGGTGTAATACAGCTCCCTCGGCAACGTTTTCCGATAGCACCATTTGTTCGTGCACCGTATATTTTAACCACAGTGGCAGATGAACCGTTGACAAACTTGGCCGTTTCGGAAATGCTTCCACCCTTGGCCCGAAAGCCAATGGTCATGCCCTTTTGTAAGTCAGACAAGTCTCTCCGTTTCCTTGTTAGGGCGACTACAGCATGGTTGTCCGTATTCTTCGTCCTTCCCCCCCCCCCTCCCCTCACCCTTACCCAAACGCTTTATTACTCATGTACCCACTTCTGCTAGTGCTGCATACTGTGAACTCTTGAGTTGCTATTCTACTTGGACATCGAACTTGGCGGTGGTAACATTAAACTTCTAGGACTTGTAGAGGGGAGTGAGTACATCGTATTTTGAATACGAACCCATGTCCGGAAACGTCATCTAATGAGACTACGTAGCGTCAAAGTTATAGGCGCGGGCGTCTGTAAATGTATGTATACGCGAGGTGATCCCGTGATGATGTTATAGACTTTCTAGGATGATGGAGAACGGTAAATGTATTAATTTAAAGTAAGGATCCCTGTACCGGAAACGAACGAGCTGAAAGTTATAAACGAAAACCGTTCTCATACCTCTGACAGTTGAACACATATTCCGGTTCTTGTGTTGCGAAGAGTGTAAGGCTGGTAACTTTCAGTGGTGGTAGTGTGGACAAAAACGAGAAAAATGTCCAATAAACGTGGGCTCTAAATTGCATACCTGAGGAGCTGTGACCATTCGTTCATCTTCGATAATGTGAAACACATCTCCTGTACTGAGCAAGTAGCCGGCTGGGGTTGCTACAGTCTGGAACCGCGCGACCGCTACGGTCGCAGGTTCGAATCCTGCCTCGGGCATGGATGTGTGTGATGTCCTTAGGTTAGTTAGGTTTAAGTAGTTCTCAGTTCTAGAGGACTGATTACCTCAAAAGTTAAGTCCCATAGTGCTCAGAGACATTTGAACCAGTTTCCTACTGAGCAAGTGTTCATAGCTGTTAAGGTACGCACTTTAGAGCCGACGTTTATTGAACATTTTTTCTCGTTTTTATCCACACCGCCACCACTGAAAGTTACCAACGCTACACTCTTCGCACCACAAAAACCGGTACATGTATTCAACTGTCAGAGGTATCAGAACGATTTTCGTTTATAACTTTCGACTCGTTCGTTTCCGGTACAGAGATCCTTACATCAAATTAACACATTTACCGTTCTCCATCATCCTAGAAAGTCTGTAACATCATCACGGGATCACCTCGTATATACGTATATTTACAGACGCCTGCGCCTATAACTTTGACGCTCTGTAGTCTCGTTGGATGACGTTTCCGGACATAGGTTCCTGTTAAAAATACGATGTACTCACTCCCCTCTAGAAGTCCTAGAAGTCTGTAACGGGAATTTCCGACCACCCTGTACAGTTCCCGCTACGACTTAACGACTTAGACATTTGTCGTAGCAATTTAGCAACATCATCGTCGTAGAAGGCAGCGGTCTGCGCTTCACGCCAATTCTCTACGCTGGTCTGCCCAAAATGCTGTCCTCATAGCCAGTGGTTCACGCGAGCAAACAGATAAAAATCAGAGCGAGCCAGGTCCGGATTGTATGAAGGACAAAGCTGATGACCATTCCTCTTCGATTGTTCTGAACTTCCCTTCACAAACAGTTTTCTCGAATTACCTGATCCACTTGTTGAACAATTTCATCAGTTGACACTCGTGCCTTCCCTGACCGTTCGCATCATGAACGTTTGTATGTCCTGCCTCAAAGCTCCTGCACCACTGCCGCACTTTGTTGTCAGACATGACAGTTACATTATGTGGGCTGCATCAAATCAGTTGGAGCCCCTCAGCTTGAAGAAATCGAATGACAGCACGCAATTCACACTTGACATGAGATTTTATCGCTCTAGGCATATTTATGTGGTCACTGTGCGCTCAGAACTGAAAATTGCGACGTGACGTCATCGCTGGAATACTGGAAACGCTGCGCAACACATCTGTTCAAACTTCATCGGATTTTCTCTTCTCTTCTCATTTCGGGATCGTTCGGAGATTGGGGAAAAATAGTGCTTATAAAAACGAAAAATCTGAATGATAACATTTACTTGTAACAGCTCTCTCTCTCCTGAGCAAGAGCCGGCCGCTGTGGCCAATCGGATGTAGGCGCTTCAGTTCGGAACCGTGCTGCTGCTACGGTCACAGGTTCGAATCCTACCTCAGGCATGGATGCGTGTGATGTCTTTAGGTTAGTTAGGTTTAAGTAGTTGTAAGTAGGCTGTTTAGGTTTTTATGTAGGTAAAGCCACGTAGCACTCTGTATGAAAATCACTGACTGCGCTGTGTGCAATTTGTGGCTAGTTGGCATTGTTGGAATATTCGCTATTATAGTGTTGGACAGCGGGATGTGAACAGCGCGTAGCGTTGGGCAGTTGGAGGTGTGTCGCCAGCGGTGGTAGATGTGGGGAGAGAGAGGGCAGAAATGTGAGAGCGGACGATCTGGACGTGTGTCCATCAGAAAGAGTAAATTTTTAATACTGGATATCATGAACTGATTATATATATATATATATATATATATATATATATATATATATATATATATGATGACTTTTGAACATTATTAAGGTAAATACATTGTTTGTTCTCTACCAAAAGCTTTCATATGCTAACTATGCCTATCAGTAGTTAGTGCCTTCAGTAGTTAGAATCTTTTATTTAGCTGGCAGTATTGGCGCTCGCTGTAATCCAACAGTTCGAGTAACGAAGATTTTTATGAGGTAAGTGATTGATGAAAGGTATAGGTTATTGTCAGTCAGGGCCATTCTTTTGAAGGGATTATTGAAAGTAAGATTGTGTTGCGCTAAGAAATATGTTGTGTGTCAGTTTACTGTTGATCAGAGTAAGTAAAAATTTACTCTTTCTCTCTTTACTTACTCTGAGTACGTTCAGCTTTGCTAAGCTGTTTGAAAATCAAAGAACGTAAGAGGTTTATCAGCACGGTCATTTATAAATTTTTCTAAGGGGATGTTTCAAAGTCTAAGTCTAGGGGATTGATGACCTCAGATGTTAAGTCCCATAGTTCTTAGAGCCATTTGAACCATTTTGAGCAAGGATTTTCGCACTAGTTGACTCCTACTGTCGCGCTCTGCTATTCAGATGGATACATATGTTCATCTCAAGATTCCGTGAACTACATGCTTACTTGTCCCTAAAAGAGTAACTTTGGATGATATGTAGTAGGAGCGGTAGTAGTGTTCTAGTAGTAGTAGTAGTTGTTGTTTCGTTTTTTTCTTTTTTTGTGGTAGTTTTATTCATCCGGAGATCACACTTACGACGATATTGTATATGCCATGGTATTATAGCCTCAGAATATAAATAAAAACTTATTCATACACAGAGTGTTGTTTTAAAAAACGTATCACATATTCCCTACAGGGGGTACTATTGGTCACAACCAGAAGAAAATTTCCTGTAATTTTATGAACAGAAATCAGTACTTGTTTTAGACGTGGTCCGTTTTGCTTGTGACGGGTAATATGCAATACACGGCAGGTGGGATTCACAAGAGATGACATATTAAATTACCATAATACGCAAGTGTGGGCAGATGTAAATCCTCGAACAATCGTGGATGTGAGGCATTAGAATCGCTTTAGTGTATGGCCAGGAGTAGTTGTTGGTGATAGAGTCTTACCAAACCGATTAACAAGTGCCGTATATGATCGATTTCTATGTGATGAATTCCCGGCGCCTTTGGAGAACTTTGCTCTTGCAGAAAGACAACGACTGTTGTTTATGGACGACGGGTCCCCACCCCATTTTCTACGGATCGTGCGACATTACCTCACCACAAGGTTTCATGTGCCATGGATTGGTCAAGGATAACCGATAGTATCCGTTATATTTCTGGCTATGGGGACATTTAACTGTACTCGTGTCTACTCAGCACATCGACAATATGCAGACTTTACAGAAGCTTGTGCGCAATGCATATGCCGCATTCCGAATGATGCCGAAAGAGTGCGTGATTCATTGCGAAGAAGGGCTGAAGGATGTAGCAGGATACGTTGTAACCACATGCAACACTGCCTATAGTTTCTGATTCTGCGTAACAGACAGATGACTACGATAGGACAGATTAACCCATATCCCAGCAGGTATTGGTTTCCGGACATATTGTAGAAACTTACATGATCGTAATATCGAGCACGTGGATTACCGGCAGAAAACCCAATTTTCCAAGATGACAAGGTGAACGTTATTACCAAACATTTTTTCTTCCAATAAATTGGTTACAGAAGAATCTGTAGGACGTCCTAGAGAATCGAGTGGTATTACAGTGGTGGCCTCTTACACCCAAATTTAGCAGCATGTCGACGATGAAGTAGCCCGAGTAATGTCTGAGAACACGCGAGGCCCACAGTTTCCATCTTCTCCATGACTTACCAAAAACGTATCGCACATTATTGCTGTCTGAAAAATCTAAGAAATCGTAACACTGGTGCCACGACGTGATAGACATACAGTTGCTTTTTCTGGGTATTAACATTTGCAGGACATCGATACCTTCTTAACAAAACTGTTTGCTTGCTGGTCTTGTGTGCATAATTTTCGAAAACAGTTTAAACATTGCGAGCATTCGCCTGAAAACAGTTATCAAGATAAAACTAAAATAAGACCTTTTCTGAACATTTAATTTGATGAAGTGACTGCTTACTTGAGACCTGAGCAGAACATGACAGGGTAAGAACACGTTCTCTAAGTCATCATATGCATGCTCCAAACATTCATCACTAATAAGACTCATATTTTTGAACCATTCTTGCAATATCAACTGGAGTACATTTTAGTAATGGGGTACAAGAAAGTAAGCCTCACGTACCTTAACAACTGTAATGAAGACGTACTTCATTATGGTTATCCTCGAATACGAGACTGTATACTGAATGTAAAAGCAGCAAACTGTGGCCAGTCCCTTTGAAATGTTTGTTTATTCCCATAAACGAGTTTTCTTGCCTTTCAAAAGCGACTGGTTCCAGTTCTATGTATTTATATTTGTGTGTAATGCTGTATCAATTACACTGCTGGGAAAAAATTAGTACATCCCTTTAGAGGTTTCCAATTCAATCAACAATAATTGTTGCAAAAGTGCACATGGAGTACATGAAATGATTATATTTACAGATCAATAGCAAAAGAGGTTCTGAGGTCTCAGGTATCGATCATATTAATAATGATGTAGCCTCCACAGGTGCTAATGCAGGCGCTGACTCTGGTATCCAGACAGCGAAAACTCTCTCCTGAGACACGTTATGCCACGACCTGTTAACGCAGTTCCGCTAGAGTTGCTAGTTGACGAGTCACACGAATGGATTCTTGCCCCATCATATCTCACACGTGCTCCATTGGAGACAAGTCTGGAGATCATGCTGACCGGGAAAGTTGCTGCATGTCTTGCAGTGTGTTGGCGAGCATTATCCTGTTGGAACAACACATCACTTTGTTGTTGCAATAACGGCAAGAGTATGGGTCTAACAACATTCTGCACGTACCGAGCGCTGGTTGACGTCCACTCCTGTAACACCAAAGGTGAAGGAGAGGTGTAGCTTATCGCATCCCAGACCATAAGACCTGGGTTGGGGCCAGTGCGTATTGGACGAATGCACGCTGCCATGCCACACAGCGCTCACCATCTTTACGTAGTACGCACAAACCACCATCACTTACCTGCAGGCAGAATCTACAGGGTGGTCCAAAAGTCCGGAAACACCCTCATGAAATTCAAATGGAGTAGCAAACAAGGAAACAGAGTCCCTACACACGAGGAACGGGAAGTGGAAAACTTTATAGGCTATGCCAACAACATGGCGGTCATCTTGAAAGCCGCCATCTTGGATTCAACTCCAAAATTTCAAATGGGAATGTGGTCATGTGACATATCAGACAGATAGAGAATTTCACAAGAAAAACAGTGCCGTTGTTATTTTAAACATAGCTTCATTCATTCTCGGGTTATAACCAGTTACATGTGGCAGCGGTGGGACTTTCATTGCTGAAGACCTCGGTGCGCCATTCCAAATTCCAAGTGATCTTCTGATGGCACCGGTCGAGCTGTGGACGCCAATGCTGCGGCGTGGGTAGAAGATGGGCTATAGGTGTGCGTATCAGTAGTCGCATTGCTAATAACCTGTTTGCATTAGTTCGTGTTGACACGTCTGGGCTCACAAGCTATTTTATCTGTGCTATGTTAGCTGTATGATCTGCCACTTGTTCAAATGGCTCTGAGCACTATGGGACTCAACATCTTAGGTCATAAGTCCCCTAGAACTTAGAACTACTTAAACCTAACTAACCTAAGGACATCACACACACCCATGCCCAAGGCAGGATTCGAACCTGCGACCGTAGCAGTCCCGCGGTTCCGGACTGCAGCGAGAGAACCGCACGGCCACCGCGGCCGGTCCTGATCTGCCACTGCTTCCTTACAATACGACGATGCTGGCAGGCACCTTTGTTGCATGGATGTGCAGAAGCTTGTTTGCTGGTGTGAGCATGTTCATGTGACCACTCATACCAAGATCGTAGTACAACTGACGCAGCTCGTCCAACTTGTATGGTGTGGTGTCACCGCAACGCACCACACTGGCTAGGTTGTAGGCTTCAAATCGGCCGCGGTCCGTCAGTACACATCGGAGTGAGTCGCCACTGTCAACACTAGCAGACCGAGCGCCACCACTCGGCTGGTCTTACGAGACAAGCTAGCGCACTGCCCAGTTCTACAGCCGACTTTAATAGGAATGGTTCACTTGTTATAGCTTCAGAAATCTTATTTGCAAAGAAGCCTAGTTAGCATATCCTTCAGCTAGGTCAGTAGATACGACCCAGCCAGGCGCAACATACAGTTTATGCATTGCCAATTGATCTATATGTGTGAAGCAATCAGAATTGTAAAGCAGAATTCGCAGTTCAGTCTATAACTAAACTTGTAAATATTATTGTACAAAGTCAAGATTGACGTTCATCACTGATGCTGAATTAAGGTTAAGTAGCCGGCCGCGGTGGTCTCGAGGTTCTACGCGCTCAGTTCGGAGCCGCGCGACTGCTACGGTCGCAGGCTCGAATCCTGCCTCGGGCATGGATGTGTGTGATGTCCTTAGTTTAGCTAGGTTTAATTAGTTCTAAGTTATAGGGGACTGATGACCGCAGATGTTAAATCCCATAGTGCTCAGAGCCAATTGAACCATTTGATAGTTATGTATTTAATTGTATTCCTGTCTACTAACTTCTAATCACCTAAGATGTTCTAGATACATCCCGTCAAGCGTCCGTTTGTGGCCGAGCGGTTCTAGGCGCTTCAGTCTGGAACCGCACGCCCGCTACGGTCGCTGGTTCGAATCCTGCCTCGGGCATGGATGTGTATGATGTCCTTAGGTTAATTAGGTTTAAGTAGTTCTAAGTTCTAGGAGACTGATGACCTCAGGTGTTAGGTCCCATAGTGCTCAGAGCCATTTGAACCATTTGAACCATCCCGTCAAGTATAGTTCATTGATCCTCACGTCAGCCTACGTGATCAACGCGTGCAATGGCCACACCTTGTGATCAGACTAAGAATCAAATTGCGTGACTCAGCCGGGTCACCCTTTTTACATGAGGCCCATAGTTCCGCCTCATACATAGCATATTGAACTTCTCCGAAAGAATCACCCTGCCCCCCATTCAGAACGCCATAGTTTGATTTCTTTCAAACTTGCTTAGTTGGCTGTAGGAAGCACGAATAGGTCTCCATGGCATCGTTGCTTTCTTGTTTCTCACTTTTGTACCACAGTGAGCCTTCTGGCTGTGAGCATTCCATGTTAAAAGGTGGACACAGATGGCGTTGTAGTAGCACTGGCATAACTCTATCAGTCGGAGGTTCAAATGGTTCAAATGGCTCTGAGCACTATGGGACTCAACTGCTGTGGTCATAAGTCCCCTAGAACTTAGAACTACTTAAACCTAACTAACCTAAGGACAGCACACAACACCCAGCCATCACGAGGCAGAGAAAATCCCTGACCCCGCCGGGAATCGAACCCGGGAACCCGGGCGAGGGAAGCGAGAACGCTACCGCACGACCACGAGATGCGGGCTCAGTCGGAGGACGACGTTGAAACCATTATTAGTACTTCCATTGTGTCCGCCCGGTTAGCCGTGCGGTCTAACGCACTTCTTTCCGGGCGGGAAGGCGTGCTAGTCCCCGGCACGAATCCGCCCGGCGATTAGTGTCGAGATCGGGTGTGCCGGCCAGTCTGTGGGTGGTTTTTAAGGCGGTTTTCCATCTGCCTCGGCGACTGCGGACTGGTTCTCCTTACTCCGCCTCAGTTACACTATGTCGGCAATTGCTGCGCAAACACTTTCTCCACGTGCGCGTACACCATTATTACTCTACCACGCAAGCATTGGTGTTACACTCGTCTAACCCTGGGTTCGGTGTGGGGCGGCGGTGGGATGAGTGGACTGCTGTAACCTGTTGTGGGGTTGTGAACCACTGAGAGCTACGGCGGGGACGAAGCCTCTTCGTCTTTTCTAGGTCCCCATTTCGATACAATAAATACAATACATCTACTGTCCTTCAGATGGCGTATACCGTCATCGGATCATAAACGACGTAGTCTTTCCGGGTGTTCTAATTTTTTTCCGGCGCTGTGTAAAGCAAATAAAATTTGTACTAAGAGCGAAATACATTTTATCAAGGAATTACTATCTACTGACATTATAAGATGACGTAGAGCTTATCACGTTCTTCGTCTTTCAGAGGGTTGCAGAGATTATAACAAGAGCATACGTTTTAACAAGATATTTTTATTCAGTGTTTGTTCAAATGTATCGGACGAAGAGGCACTGTTTTGAAATGGAGATTGAATATTCGTAATATTAATGCATTGAGATAAACACAGATAGATGTTATGTCCGGTACATCTACATCTACATCTACATCCACACTCCGCAAGCCACCTGACGGTATGTGGCGGAGGGTACCCTGAGTACCTCTATCGGTTCTCCCTTCTATTCCAATCTCGTACTGTTCGTGGAAAGAAGGATTGTCGGTATGCTTCTGTGTGGGCTCTAACTCTCTGATTTTATCCTCATGGTCTCTTCGCGAGATATACGTAGGAGGGAGCAATATACTGGTTGACTCCTCGGTGAAGGTATGTTCTCGAAACTAACAAAAGCCCGTACCGAGCTACTGAGCGTCTCTCCTGCAGAGTTTTCCAATGGAGTTTATCTAACATCTCTGTAACGCTTTCGCGATTACTAAATGATCCTGTAAAGAAGCGCGCTGCTCTCCGTTGGATCTTCTCTATCTCATCTATCAATCCTATCTGGTACGGATCCCACACTGCTGAGCAGTATTCAAGCAGTGGGCGAACAAGCGTACTGTAAACTACTTCCTTTGTTTTCGGATTGCATTTCCTTAGGATTTTTCCAATGAATCTCAGTCTGGCATCTGCTTTGCCGATGATCAACTTTATATGATCATTCCATTTTAAATCACTTCTAATGCGTACTCCCAGACAATTTATGGAATTATCTGCTTCCAGTTGCTGACCTACTATTTTGTAGCTAAATGATAAGGGATCTATGTTTCTATCTATTCGCAGCACATTACACTCGTCTACATTGGGATTCAATTGCTATTCCCTGCACC
Organism: Schistocerca cancellata; assembly: GCF_023864275.1. Classification (NCBI taxonomy): domain Eukaryota; kingdom Metazoa; phylum Arthropoda; class Insecta; order Orthoptera; family Acrididae; genus Schistocerca; species Schistocerca cancellata. The sequence goes on from NC_064626.1 coordinate 1,039,966,421, forward strand.
ATGCGTCAATTCGCTGCAGATCCTTTTGCATTTCAGTACAATTTTCCATTGTTACAACCTCTCGATACACCACAGCATCATCTGCAAAAAGCCTCAGTGAACTACGTGTTCCAAAATTCTACAACTGATCGACGTTAGAGACATAGGTCTATAGTTCTGCACATCTGTTCGACGTCCCTTCTTGAAAACGGGGATGACCTGTGCCCTTTTCCAATCCTTTGGAACGCTACGCTCTTCTAGAGACCTACGGTACACCGCTGCAAGAAGGGGGGCAAGTTCCTTCGCGTACTCTGTGTAAAATCGAACTGGTATCCCATCAGGTCAAGCGGCCTTTCCTCTTCTGAACGATTTTAATTGTTTTTCTATCCCTCTGTCGTCTATTTCGATATCTACCATTTTGTCATCTGTGCGACAGTCTAGAGTAGGAAGTACAGTGCAGTCTTCCTCTGTGAAACAGCTATGGAAAAATACATGTAGTATTTCGGCCTTTAGTCTGTCATCCTCTGTTTCAGTACCATTTTGGTCACAGAATGTCTGGACATTTTGTTTTGATCCACCTATCGCTTTTACATAAGACCAAAATTTCTTTGGATTTTGTTGCAAGTCAGTACATAGAACTTTACTTTCGAATTCATTGAACGCCTCTCGCATAGCGCTCCTCACACTACATTTCGCTTCGCGTAATTTTTGTTTGTCTGCAACCCAGTGAAACGTGAAGTATGGGTCTGATTAGGTAGCTGACATGCGTATATGTTAAGATGAGGCGAGGGGAAATAGAAGATCAGCTTTTCGTATAGTGAGTTGACGAATGTACAGGGTTCCTAACATAGCGTTGGACCTTCTTTTGCCAGGCATAGTGCGGCAGCTCGACGTGACATGGACTCAACAAGTAGTACTGAGAAGTACTGAGACGTTCTAAATCAATAGCCATCGATAACTACGGAAGTGTTGTAGATGCAGAATATTGTGTACGAACTTACCTCTCGATTACGTCCCATAAATGTTCGATGGGATTCAAGTCAGGCGATCCTGGTGGCCAAATCATTCGCTCGAATTTTTCAAAATATTCTTCAAACCAATCGCGAACAACTGTCGCCTGGTGACATGGTGCATCGTCATCCATAACAATTTCATCGTTGTTTGGGAACACGAAACCTATGAATGGCTGCAAATGGTCTCGAACTAGCCGAAAACAACCATAAGCAGTCAAAGATCGATTCATTTGGACGAGAGGACCCAGCCCATTCCATGTAAACACAGCCCACATCATTATGCACTCACCACCTGGCTCCACAGTGCCTTGTTGACAACTTGGGTCCATGGTTTCGTGAGATCCTCACCACACTCCAACCCTACCATCAGCTCTTGAAATTGAACTCATGTGACCAGGTCACGGTTGTCCAGCCGTCTAGGCTCTAGTCGATATGGTCATGAGCACAGGAGAGGTGCTGTAGACGATTTAGTGCTTCCAGCAAAGGGTCTTCCATAGCCCTAGTGTTAATTACCGTCGATTTTGGGGAACTTTGGAGAGCAGGAAGAGGACCTGCTGCGTGGCCAGAACGTTTGCCTGACTTGGTGCAACTTAATTACTTTAGTTGGGGAAATGTGAAGGGTATGATTTACGTCACTGTCTTCGCTTAAGACGGAGAGCAGCGATGTCTGTATGGAGTTGTCAGTGCTAACGGACAAACAACACTGAGTGAAATGATCACAGAAATCAATGTGGGACGTACGACGAACACTAGAGCTGAGCTGAGCTGACAGGCCGAATCACTCATACGTATCACAAAATACAGTATGGTCTGGACGTGCTCTCCAGTCGGAAGGGCACTGATACAGAGTTGTGCAGCATCTATTGAGGCACAGGACGAATTTTCTGAACCACTGATGTAAGTCACTGTCAGAAAATGCCTAAAAATAGTAAAGGATAATTTTTGTCTAAGTGTAGTTATTCATTATTGTAGCCTTAAGGACAGGTTTAAGACAACATGTTCCAGAATAAAAAATGTTCCACTTAGCGTGACCTCCGTTCCCCAGAGTTTGTCGGTGAGGTCCTGAAACTCCCTGCATACACAGACAAAAAAACACCCCAAGTGCATAGTAATACCTAAAGTGGAGCCTCTTTCGGTCACCACGTCTCTAAAGCAAGTTACTACCATGGCCGCTCGACATGGACATAGTTAGTTCGACTACTCGTGATGAAATTCGGTTTAGCTAACAGTGTTTAGCCGGTATCCATGCACACCTGTCTATGCTCAAATTTCCAGAATAATATTACAAACTTTTCCGGTGTTCTATACGGCAAGGACACCTGAAACATTATGGTAATCAATCAAAATCGACAAGCACCTTTTTTCTATGTGCTGACAGAATGTTTCACCCATTACATTCCTTACCTTTTTACAACCGCCGCAACAGCCTAAATACGGAACTGAATTTCATAAGCATTCATCAAAGTCATTTATGTCACGCGGGTGAATATTTTGCACACTGCTATAAAAACGTAAAGGACCCTAACTCAAGATTTTGCCACTCCTCAAGCATGGCTATAAAAATAAATCCGAACTTACCGGTTTACACTGACAATTAAGAATCAATAGTGAACGCTAATTGAATGGTACCGTGTAGTTTCTTTGGGGAGCTCGTTTTTCTGCTACTTCAGAGAGACAGGCGTTTCGCGGCAAACAACGTATAACACTGATGGAGTATCCTTCCCACTTCACAGGAATATGACAAGCTCATAACTACAGAATTTTCAGCTGTGTGTGTTTTTAAAGTATTCCGTGGAGCTCATCATACGTATGAGCAGTATTTTCGACGAATATCAATACATACTTTCTGATCATGTACGTGTACGCATTGATCTTTTTCAGCAGGTCGAACTGAATTTCCCAGTAACACAATAATGCTTTTTTGATGACTTGCCTTATTGACACAAGATCTACACGAATCTTTTAACGACATTTATAGTTGCCGTCAAAAAATGACTCGGTAATCGGAGTAGAAGTGCAATACGACAGTGAGCACGGAACAACACAAAAATGACGTCACCAAACCCCTTGTGTTATCACATTACGGGCCATTACGTGATAGAGAGATTGTAATTTTGTGTTGAAAAACTGAGTACCGATGGCCATAATTTTATTAATTATTTTAATTGTTTACCAATTTCTGTCCCTCCTTGGTACCATCTTGAGGCCACTATAGATATAGCTAAGTCGTGCAACGGTCTTTGCTGTTATAGGGATCACTAATTTTAAATGGTTTCCGTAGATTTCTAAAACTTCTCTGTAGACGTGGGCACTTCACCTTTGTAGTTAGAGATGTGGAGAGTCCACGTCTATAGAGAAGTTTTAGAACTCTACGGAAAGCAGTTGAAATTAGTGATCCCTATAGTAGCACAGAAGGTTGCACGACTTATCTAGCTACGCACATAGAGGCCTGAAGAGGGTGCCAATAAGGGATCGAAGTGCTAAGTCAAGTAAAATAATAAAATTACAAATGTCAGTATTCATTTTCTTCAAGTCTTTAATCAGCCGTAGTCCCCTTCAGTTTACACAAGATGTCACTACACTAATTTTGTATGCCTGTAAATACAGCAATGACCATGTCAGGTAATAGATTTTGTTAGGACAAGGAATACCTTATTAAATATTTTTCACCTCTTAAGGTTAACGATAATTCTTTGGGCCATGTTAGTGTCTCTTTTTTTTGTCTTCGCTTCAGCAAAAGGATATTAAATTCAGGAGGCATACTAAAACGTGTCTGTTAGCAGCTGCCTAAGAAAAATTATTGAACATTATTCTCTATTTACTTTTCTCCATTTCTTATTGACCCACCTAAGATTTTTTATGGCGCATTCATTTTTATGTCGGGGGCTTGTAACGTGGAAACCTGAAGACGAAGTAAATCTGTGCTATGAACGTGAAACAGTAACCAAGTACACTACAATCTGGACATCTTCATTTAAAGCTACTGCAGTGGAATATATCCAAAAGAGAAAAGAGAAACATAATGTTATCAACATTGTTGAAACAAAATTTTGATAAACGTACTGACAAAATGCTAGTTCGCAGTGAATGTCTCTATAAATCGTTATAAATCGTAAAACAGTTCCTATGGTCACAACATCTTCTTTGTCGCGTCTCTAGTGTCCAGAGATTGATTCGCCTTATATGTATGTGTCCGAAAGATGTCGCAGAAAGCTTCTTTGTAATTACATGAGCATAAGAATTTCTTCTTCTGGGAGCTGCAGACGCCTCTAACGACTGACAGTTCAATTAATACGCGTCTGGACAGAGATGAAAATTAAAGATGCTGCTCTAAAAAGGAAATAAGCGTCTCTCACTCCTCGAAGCACATTATCAGCCATAGATTGTTTTAGTGGGGCAACGTTCTATGGAACGCGAGACGGTTGTATTTTTCTCTAGATAAGACGCCTTCTTGGTCTGCCAATTGAAATTGGTTTTCGGAATTCTTGGACTTTTAATTTCCTCATCACGTCTACCTTAAACGAGATAGCGGTTTTACGGTGCCTACTGGGGTCCTTATTGTTTTTGAGCAGCGGCTGGGAAGCGGTGCTCCTTGATTGACGCGCCCTCCGTCAGATAGCGCAAGGGCGCGCGCGGGGTAACAAACGCCTACCGCAGAGCACCGCGTTATGAGGCCCTACGTCCAAATGTCACGGGAGGCGTCTCGGGGAGGATGCGCAGCGATGATTTCAGAGCGGGCAGGCCTGCTATACACTCACCTCCCGTGCTAACCGACCTTACCGCCGTTGAGGATACCAAATTACACACAGAAACCACTTCTTCATCCACATCTATACATAATCGTTCCTCATAAGCTATCATACTGTGCATGGCGGAAAGAATATTGTACTACTGCTAGTCATTTCCTTTCCTCATCCACTCGCAAATGGAACGAGGACAAAACTACAGTCTACATGCTTTCGTACGAGCCCTGTCTTCTTTTATCTAGTTATCGTTGTCATTACGAGAGATGTGTGTGGGTGGTAGTTGGACTGATCTGCAGTCTGTCGCAATTCCAATTCTCTAAACATTCACAGTAGTGTTTCGCGAAAAGAACGTTTTCTCCCCTCTAGAATTTTTCCAATACTCGCTGGTTGATCAAACATACCAATAACAAATCTAGCAGCGAGCTTCTGAATTGCTTCTACATCTTTCTTTAAGCCGATCTGGTGGGGATTCTGAACACTCTCAAGAATGTGTCGCGCAGGTGTTCTGTATGCCCTTCCCATTATAACGAGCTACGTTCTGAAGTAACCAAAATCGATTATTCACCTTTCGTACAATCCACCCTACGTGTTATTCAATTTCACGTCGCTTTGCAACGTTTCGCTTACGTATCTAATCGACGTGGCAGTATCTAGCAACACACATTGTACTCGAACAGTACAGGATTGTATTTCCAACTCATCTGCATTAAATTACATTTTTCCACATTTAGAGGGAGTTGCTATTGATCACGCCAAACAGAAATTCTATCCAGTTCATCTTCTGTTCTCTTAACAGTCATCTAAAGACGGCTCTGCCACCGTCGTCTGGGATATCAACGTTCGATACGACACTTGTTAGGGGTTGCAGGTTGAAACGTCCCCTTTGAAAAATTATACACGACTGTGCTTAAACTGACACACAATATTTTTAGCGCAACGCAATCTGACTTTCAAAAATCCCTACAAAAGAATGGCCCTGACTAACATTAACCTATACCTTTCACAAATCACTTACCTCACCAAAAATCTTCGTTCCTCGAACTACTGCAATACAGCGAGCGCCACTACTGCCAGCTAAATAAAAGATTCAAACTACTGAAGGCACTAACTACTGATAGGCATAGTTAGCAAATGAAAGATTTTTGTAGAGAACAAACAATGTATTTACTTTAATAGTCATAATATATATAGCAGTTCATGACATCCAGTCTAACAAATTTCAAAACTCCGCCATCTCTCTCCCCACATCCACCACTGCTGGCGGCTCACCTCCAACTGCGCCACGCTACGCGCTGTTCACATCCAGCTGCCGCTGCCCAACACTACAATGGCAGACAACAATGCAAACTAGCCACAGACTGCACACAGCACAGCCAGCGATTTTCATACAGGACGCTATGTAACGTTGCCAATAAGAAAACATAAACAGCCTACTTACAAGGTATCGACCGCGGTGATAGATATCGATGGACCCGCGAGTCGCGACTTGTGACAAGTATCTAGCGAGCTCTCATCCACTCTTCCTCGGGAAGTTAACTAGGAATGTGGCGTAGCCTTCAGCTGATAGGAAGCAACCGTTAACGAAGCGCTTAGTCAAATGTGGCATAAGTATTGCCTCTCTAGATACCTGTTTGTAAGTACACTCCTGGAAATGGAAAAAAGAACACATTGACACCGGTGTGTCAGACCCACCATACTTGCTCCGGACACTGCGAGAGGGCTGTACAAGCAATGATCACACGCACGGCACAGCGGACACACCAGGAACCTCGGTGTTGGCCGTCGAATGGCGCTAGCTGCGCAGCATTTGTGCACTGCCGCCGTCAGTGTCAGCCAGTTTGCCGTGGCATACGGAGCTCCATCGCAGTCTTTAACACTGGTAGCATGCCGCGACAGCGTGGACGTGAACCGTATGTGCAGTTGACGGACTTTGAGCGAGGGCGTATAGTGGGCATGCGGGAGGCCGGGTAGACGTACCGCCGAATTGCTCAACACGTGGGGCGTGAGGTCTCCACAGTACATCGATGTTGTCGCCAGTGGTCGGCGGAAGGTGCACGTGCCCGTCGACCTGGGACCGGACCGCAGCGACGCACGGATGCACGCCAAGACCGTAGGATCCTACGCAGTGCCGTAGGGGACCACACCGCCACTTCCCAGCAAATTAGGGACACTGTTGCTCCTGGGGTATCGGCGAGGACCATTCGCAACCGTCTCCATGAAGCTGGGCTACGGTCCCGCACACCGTTAGGCCGTCTTCCGCTCACGCCCCAACATCGTGCAGCCCGCCTCCAGTGGTGTCGCGACAGGTGTGAATGGAGGGACGAATGGAGACGTGTCGTCTTCAGCGATGAGAGTCGCTTCTGCCTTGGTGCCAATGATGGTCGTATGCGTGTTTGGCGCCGTGCAGGTGAGCGCCACAATCAGGACTGCATACGACCGAGGCACACAGGGCCAACACCCGGCATCATGGTGTGGGGTGCGATCTCCTACACTAGCCGTACACCACTGGTGATCGCCGAGGGGACACTGAATAGTGCACGGTACATCCAAACCGTCATCGAACCCATCGTTCTACCATTCCTAGACCGGCAAGGGAACTTGCTGTTCCAACAGGACAATGCACGTCCGCATGTATCCCGTGCCACCCAACGTGCTCTAGAAGGTGTAAGTCAACTACCCTGGCCAGCAAGATCTCCAGATCTGTCCCCCATTGAGCATGTTTGGGACTGGATGAAGCGTCGTCTCACGCGGTCTGCACGTCCAGCACGAACGCTGGTCCAACTGAGGCGCCAGGTGGAAATGGCATGGCAAGCCCTTCCTCAGGACTACATCCAGCATCTCTACGATCGTCTCCATGGGAGAATAGCAGCCTGCATTGCTGCGAAAGGTGGATATACACTGTACTAGTGCCGACATTGTGCATGCTCTGTTGCCTGTGTCTATGTGCCTGTGGTTTTGTCAGTGTGATCATGTGATGTATCTGACCCCAGGAATGTGTCAATAAAGTTTCCCCTTCCTGGGACAATGAATTCACGGTGTTCTTATTTCAATTTCCAGGAGTGTATATGTATGTAGTATATGATGGAGCCTGGAACACAAGTACAATATACATTACTTTTTACCAACGACTACTAATTATTTCAGTCGTTGCAGATACAGACTATGCAGCCAGCCCATTACCGTCTTCACTGCCAAATATGCAATATATGTTTCTGTTTAGCACTGGCCACCTGTCATCATTACAACTGACGACGAGAATCATAACATCGTCAGCAAACAATTTTAGATAGCTGCTCATAATATCTCTCAGACCATTTACGTACATAGAAACGAGAGCGGATCTGTCGCACTTTCCTGGGCCACTCCTGACTATTCTTCACGTAAAGTATTGAAAGAAGAAGCATCAGCTCATCAGATAATTCTTAGATAATGATTTTCAATAGTTACGCATTGACTGCTGCATCAGAACTAGCAAATGCAGGATAGGTTTAACCTGCTCGAATTTTCAAACCAGTTGTCCCGTTGTTGGCTAACTCGCAAGAAAAGCTTTGCGTATCATTTCATTTCGAATTAAGAAGAAGTTTAATTTAAAAAGAAAAAGGTATTTGCCTCACCAACTGAAAGAGACACGTCGTTTAATTCCTTCCATCGCCCAGGAGAATTGTTGTATTTTAACAAACGAAATATAAGGCATAGATTCGAGGGCAAAAATGGCTAAAATGGCTCTGAGCACTATGGGACTTAACTTCCGAGGTCGTCAGTACCCTAGAACTTAGAACTACTTAAACCTAACTAACCTAAGGACATCACACACATCCATGCCCGAGGCAGGATTCGAACCTGCGACCGTAGCGGTCGCGCGGTTCCAGGTTGAAGTGCCTAGAACCGCTCGGCCACAGCGGCCGGCCACAATCGTGCACTCGACGCAGACACGCACTTGACACTTTACAACAGGTCGGAGAAAGTCAATAACTCAATGGCAAATCACCTCCACTAGGGCTCTGCTAAGAGCGGCGGGCACAGGATTTCTGCATATGTTCCCCTACGCTCACTTCCCGAGTATGAGACTACTTCGACTTGATTAGAACATACCAAGTGACAATGGAAGCTAATAGCGCAGTATGTAAAACGCGAATAGCAAGATATACGGAATACAATTTGTTAAGGGCAAGCAGAAAAAGACAGTCATCAACTAAGGAAAACGCTTTCACATTATGCTCAACCAATAGTCATCCTTTCGTTTTAGGAACACTAACAGCAGTCTATGATGTATATCTGTGTTTCACTGATGCTGTAGGGCATATATCATGCAGTCTTATTTGTCCAGCATAAGCGGGATTACGTCAGATTTATCGGTCGTTATTTTCAGCCAATGCTGCAGACCGATGAACAACCTATGGACCAAGACGATGTTGCCAACATTCACACGTTTAGAATGTCCGAGACACGACGATGAAGCACAATACCTTGTGTGGTCTCTTCTGTTAAAACTGGACCTCTGCACGGCATTTTGGCGCTCTAGCCACGCAGTCTTTATTCTCATCCAAGGACACGTCCCCAATCGCCGATCACTTTGCAGCAGGAGAGTCTCCATATCTACATACCCCTATGTGCTCTGGAAGCTTCGTTATCGTGTGTGATGGTGGATGGTCTCTGCTGCCACTATCTCCCCTCCCTCCTTCCATGCTTCTTTAGTGAATGGGCCGGCCGCGGTGGCCGTGCGGTTCTAGGTGCTGCAGTCCGGAACCGCGGGACTGCTACGGTCACAGGTTCGAATCCTGCCTCGGGCATGGATGTGTGTGATGTCCTTAGGTTAGTTAGGTTTAAGTAGTTCTAAGTTCTAGGGGATTGATGACCTAAGATGTTAAGTCTCATAGTGCTCAGAGCCATTCGAACCATTTTTTTTTTAGTGGATGGTGCGTGGTAAGAATGATTGTTTGTAAACATCCGTATTAGTTTTGACTTCTCTGATTTCCTGGTCTTAGTCATTTCACGAGAAGTATATGAGAGGAATAAATATCTTTTCTGAATTATCTTAGAAAGTACACTCTCAGAAATTCAACAGTAAATCTGTCATTGGTGCATAGCTCCTGCCTTCTAGAGTCTAACACTAGACTTTGTTGGTCACCTACAGAACACTCTAGCTCTGACCGAACGACCCTGTGCCAAAACTTGCAGCTCTTATGTGGATATTCTTCCTCCCTTTTATTATATCAGTGTGATCAAGGTAACATACTGATGATCAATACTCAACGATCAGTTGTATAGACGTTTTGCGAGACATTTATTTCGTGGATGAATTACATTTCTTTACGAATCTCCCAACGAATCGCAGCCTGGCATCTGCTTTTCCTGATGTTGGTTTTGTGTGGTCATTCCACTTCAGGATGCTCGTGATGATTACTCTTAGGTATCGTTTCCAGTGATCTACCGCTATAGTGAAATCGAATAGTAATGAATATCTATTCCCATTTAAGTGAAATCGTTACATTTATTTATGTTAAGGTAGTGATGGGAACAAACGAATGAAAAAAATGTACAAAGGGTTTTGGAAAAGAATCGACTCATTGAGTTGTTATTTTACGTATCGGTGGAGTTGTCGTTCTTCTGTGAGAAACCAGTCTATGGGAACAACCGAATGAGAATAACCGATTCGGTCGGTTGTAGTTTAGGAGTCGCCTGACTCCAGGCGCATTCAATTCAGAACGGAAATAATCGACCATTTCGTCTTTGTTAATTCGTCGTTGTTGACTGCATTATGTATCACCTGTCACACCTTTGTTGTCATTCTGATATTTGATTTTTATTTAGTGCCAATACGTAGCTTTTAGTTTAGTTTCTCGTTCATTGTTATGAACAACGCTGTTACTAAATAGTGAACTTTGTGTCTGGGTCAAAATGTCGAAAAGCACAGTTGCGTGGAATGGGAAAAATCATATGACTAGATAAAAATTGATCCTCAAGATAAATTCAATGCGATATTCCGTATCTAGAAGGACGATTCATAGTCTGAAACTAAAGAAAATTGATCATCTTTGGGAAAATCCTATATTCCGTCTGTTCACGTCACCTGACCATTTACCGAAAGAGAATTATGACAGGTGGAAACCGGCAGTAAGAGAGAAACTGAGCTTCAATAAATTTATGTAACAAAAGTAAGTTTCATTTAATATAAACGTGTATTTACAAAGTAGTGTTAAAATTAAACTTTTAAAACTCACAAAAATTGATATTTAATACCAAAAGTAAAAAGAACTCGTATATAAGTAAATAAATATGTGCATTTTGAAAATACTTTCTTTTTAGAAGTATACATTTTTCTACGTTCCCCTAGAAATATTGTTGTTGTTGTTGTTGTGGTTTTCAGTCCAAAGACTGGTTTGATGCAGCTCTTCGTGCTACTCTATCCTGTGTAAGCCTCTTCATCTCCAAGTACTGCAACCCACATCCTTCTGAAGTTTCTCTTTTCCCCAGTTCTATTCAGTGCCTCATTAGTTACGTGATCTACCCATCTAATCTTAAGCATTCTTCTCTAGCACCACACCTCATCTCAAAAGCTTCTGTTCTCTTCTTGTGTAAGCTGTTCATCGTCCATGTTTCACTTCCATTCATGGCTACACTCCATACAAACACTTTCAGAAGGGACTTCCTGACACTAAAATCAATACTCGACGTTAACAAATTTCTCTTCTTCAGAAACGATTTCCTTCCCACTGCCAGTCTACATTTTATATCCTCTCTACTTCGATCATCATCAGTTATTTTGCTTCCAAAATACTCATCTACTACTTGAAGTGTCTCATTTCCTACTGTATTTCCCTTAGCATCACCTGACGTAATTCGACTACATTCCATTATCCTAGTTTTGCTTTCGTTGATGTTCATCTTATCTCCTCCTTTCAAGACCCAGTCCATTCAGTTCAGCTACTCTTCCAATTCCTTTGCTGCCTCTGACAGAATTATAGTGTCGTCAACAAACCTCAAACTTTTATTTCTTCTCCCTGTACTTTAATTCTAATCCAGATTTTTCTTTTGTTTCCTTTACTGCTAATATACGTATTGAATAACATCGGAGATAGGCTGCAGCCCTGTCTCAATCCCCTCTCAACAACTGCTTCCCTTCCGTGCCCCTCAGCTCTTAAAACTGCCATCTCGTTTCTGTACAAATTGTAAATAGCCTGTCGCACCCTGTATTTTATCACTGCCACCTATAGAATTTGAAAGACAGTATTCCAGTCAACAATGTCAAAAGCTTTCTCTAAGTCTACAAAACGATTATTCTCATTGGTGTGTAGAATGTATGAGTCTGGCAACATACCATCTGACTTTCGGAAAAATATCATCTACATAATTCCGACTGCAAGAGCTGATCAGTGCGAGAATTATCGCACAATCAGCTTAACAGCTCATGCATCCAAGTTGCTGACAAGAATAATATATAGAAGAATGGAAAGAAAATTGAGGATGAGTTAGATGACGATCAGTTTGGCTTTAAGAAAGGTAAAGGCATTAGAGAGGCAATTCTGACGTTGCGCTTGATAATGGAAGCAAGACTAAAGAAAAATCAAGACACGTTCATGGGATTTGTCGACATGAAAAAGCGTTCGACAATGTAAAATGGTGTGTGGTGTTCGAAATTCTGATTAAAATATGGAAAGGCGTGTAATATACAATATGTACAAGGACCATTAAGGATTAATAAGAATGGACGACCAAGAACGAAGTGCTCGGATTGAAAGGGGAGTAAGACGAGGATGTAGTCTTTCGCCCCTACTGTTCGAAATACAAGAAAGGTTCAGGAGTGAAATTAAAATTTAAGGTGAAAGGATATCAGTGATACGATTTGCTAATGACATTGCTATCCTGAATGAAAGCGCAGAGGAATTACATGATCTGCTGAATGGAATGAACAGTCTAATTAGTGCAGAATATGGACTGAGAGTAAACCGAAGAATGCCGAAAACAATGAGAAGTAGAAGAAATGATAACAGCGAGAAACTTAGTATCAGGATTTATGGTCATGCACTTGATGAAGTTAAGGAGTTCTGCTACCTAGGCAGCAAAATAACCAATAACGGACGTGGCAAGGACGACATCAAAAGCAGGCTATCCTTGGCAGAGAGGGCATTCGTAGCCAAGAGAAATCTACTAGTATCAAACATAGGCCTTAATTTGAGTAAGAAATTTCTGAGGATGTACGTCTGGATCGCAGCATTGTATGGAAGTGAAACGTGGGCTGTGGGAAAACCGGAACAGAAGAGAATCGAAGCATTTCAGATTTGGTGCTACAGACGAATGTTGAAAATCAGGTGGACTGATAAGGTGAAGAATGAGGAGGTACTGCGCAGAATCGGAGATGAAACGATATGTGGAAAACACTGACAAGGAGAAGGGACAGGATGATAAGACATGGGCTAAGTCATTAGGGACTAACTTCCGTGCTACTAGAGGGAGCTGTAGGGGTAAAAACTGTAGAGGAAGACAGAGATTGAATACATCCAGCAAATAATTGAGGTCATTGTTTGCAAGTGCTACTCTGAGATGAAAAGGCTGGTAGAGGAGAGGATTTTGTGACGGGCCGCATCAAACCAGTCAGAAGACTGATGACTGAAAAAAAAGTGTACAAATGCTATAATCGTAAGTTTATCTTGCCTTAACCTATCTTCTGTGAGGAGTCGTAGGGTCATTATTGCCTCACGTGTTCATACATTTCTCAGGAATCGAAACTGATCTTCCCCGAGATCAGCTTCTACCAGTTTTTCCATTCTTTTGTAAAAGTTTCGTGTCAGTATTTTGCATCCGGGACTTATTAAATTGATAGTTCCGTAATTTTCACACCTGTTAGCGCCACCTTCCTTGCAACTGGAATTACTATATTCTTCTTGAAGTCTGCGGGTATTTTACCTGTCTCATACTTCTTGCTCACCAGATGGAAGAGTTTTGTCATGACTGGCTCTCCCAAGGCTATTAGTAGCTCTAACGGAATATTGTTTACTGCAGCGGCCTCATTCCGGCTTAAGTCTTTCAGTGGTTTGTCTAATTCTCCACACAGTATCATATCTCCCTTCTCATCTTCATCTACGTTCTCCTCGAGTTCCATATAACTGGCCTCAAGTACGTCTCCCTTGTATAGACACTCTACATATTCCTCCCATCTTTATGCTTCCACTTCTTTGCTTAGGACTGGATTTTCATCTGAACTCTTGATATTCATACAAGTGGTTCCCGTTCTCCAAAGGTCTCTTTAATTTTCCTGTAGGCAATATCTGTCTTATCCCTAGTGATATATGATTCTACATCCTTACATTTGTTTTCTAGCCATTCCTCCTTAGCCCTTTTGCACTTCCTGTCGATCTCATTTTTTAGACTTATGTATTCCCTTCGCGTGCCTCATTTATTACATTTTTATATTTTCTCCTTTCGTCTATTAAATTCAGCATCTGTTCTGTTACCCAAACATTTCTACTAGCCCACGTCTTTTTATCTACTTGGTACTCTGCTGTCTTCACTATTTCGTCTCTCATAGCTACCTGTTCTTCTTCTACTGTATTCCTTTTCCCTATTCTTGTCAGTCGTTCCCTAATGCTGCCTCTGAAACTTTCTACAACATCTGGTTGTTTCAGTTTATGCAGATCCCATCTCCTTAAATTCCAGCCTTTTTGCAGTTTCTTTAGTTTTAATCTGCAGTTCATAACCAATAAATTGTGGTCACAATCTACATCTGCCCCTGGAAATACCTTCCAATTTAAAACCTTATTCCGAAACCTCTCTATCTTACCATTATATAAACAGTCTGAAACCTTCCAGTGTCTCCAGATCTCTTCCACGTATAAAATCTTCTTTCACGATTATTAAACCGTGTGTTAGCTATGATTAAACTGTGCTCTGTGCAAAATTCTACCAGACGACTTCCTCTTTCGTTCCTTTCCCCCAGTTGATATTCACCTACTAATTTTCCCTCGCTTCCTTTTCCTACTATCGAATTCCAGTCCCCCATGACTATTAAATTTTCGTCTCCCCTCATTATCTGAATAATTTCTTTTATCTCATCATACATTTCCTGAATCTCCTCCTGATCTGCGGAGCTAGTTGGCATATAAACTTGTACTACTGTGGTAGGTGTGGGCTTCGTGTCTATCTTGGCTACAATAGGGCGTTCAGTACGCTAGCAGTTTATCCGTGTTCGTATTCTGTTATTCATTATTAAACCAAACCTTCATCACCCCCATTTGATTTTGTATTTATATCCCTGTATTCACCTGACCAGGAGTCCTGTTCCTCCCAACACCTTAGCACAATGAAGTCGCATGCGGGAGGACGACGGTCATCCTGATTTAGGTTTTCCGTGATTTCCCTCAATCGCTCCAGGCAGATGCCGGTATGGTTCCTTTGAAAGGGCACGGCCGAATTCCTTCCCCGTCCTTCCCTAATCCCATGAGACCGATGACCTCGCAGTTTGGTCTCTTCCCCCAAATAATCCAACCCAATCTAACCATCCCAACACCGAACTTCAATAATTTTCACTCAAGGTTTAATCTATTCACTTCCCTTTTTAAATTTTCTATCTACCTACCCGATTAAGGGATCTGATATTCCACCCTCCGATTCATAGAACGCCAATTTTGTTTTTTCGTTCCTGAATAGCTCCCTCCCGGAATGGGGGACTAGTTTACCTCTTGAATATTTTACCCAAGAGAATGCCATCATTGTTTAACCTACAGTAGAGCTGCATGCCCTCGGAAAAATTACGGCTGTAGTTTCCCCTTGCTTTCAGCCGTTCACAGTAACAGCATATAAAGGCCGTTTTGATTTATGTTACCAGGCCAGATCTGTCAATGATCCAGACTGTTGCCTCTGCAACTAATGAAAAGGCTGCTGTCCTCTTCAGGAACCACACGTTTGTCCGGCCTCTCAACAGATACCCCTCCATTGTGGTTGAACCTACGGTACAGCTGTCTGTATCACTGAGCAGGCAAGCCTCTTCGCCAATGGCAAGGTCCATAGTTCAACTGGACACAGCGAAATCATTCATATGAGTGGCGTAACCGTCAGAGACTTGAGTGAGGGAGCATTAAGTGGAACCAAACTTACTAGGAGAGCGAGTGAAAATCATTTGTGTAGATGACTTGGCCTAGAGACTAGACTGAAAAAACTGACTGGAGAAAAAACAGTTGACTGGACAAACAGTTGTTAATACCAGTCGGTTGTTCCATCACTATGTTTAGTCGGAATAATGTGACGGCCCCAACAGTAATCGTAGATCATCTGCTGGTCTTGCTCCATTTCACGGCAGTTTTATGACGTCGCATCCTTCCTATAGACAATATCAACAGCGAATTCAGTCATCGTGTTTCCTCCCTAAATAACCCGTACATATGTCGATTTTGATCGATATTGTTGAGATTAATGTACAAGGTTTCCAGTCACAAATCTTGTCCGATACTCGTCAAACTGGGGTTCTGCACACGAACCGACGGTACGGAACTGTGTCAGACGCCTGCCAGAAGTCAAGTACCACGACATGAACAGGGGTGCAGTCTGTTACGGTCGACTTGTATGTCCACAGCAACAGAGCCCAGGAGGCATCCGGTGAGCGGCCTGCACTGGCTTCGGTCCTGAGGAATCAACATCCAGGTAGACAATGAACAACAATTTCACTGCAAGTAACTAAAATTCAGTATTTTCCGATTTGGAGCGCAAATTCACACGAACACAAAAAACATTGTGCCTGGTAATTGTCTGGAGAGGAGATAAAACATCGAAAATTAAATGAGTTACGTTTAAATAAGCAAAGACACATACTGACGTGCTCCTTTTAATACTAAAATTACGTAGAGTTTTCAACTTGCTCTCCTTGACCCAGTACACGGACGGGTACAAACACACATGCCCAAAGCGTCAGACGCCGCTACCTTGTCTGAGAATGCAATGACTTATCGGCACTCGAAGGGAAACTAAAACACACTTAAGTTTTAATATTAGGAAAAAAGGAAACTGGTAGTAGACAGTCCATTCTCTATATCATACAAAGGGCACCTTTTTATCAAGATCAAATTTACACTAGCTCAACACGCAGCTCAAATAACACTCACTCGAAAATCAGCTGCAATTCCTTTTCCTTTTCTTTTATGGAGCAGGTGGAAAAATGTAATACATGAAGGCTTAAGCCTCATATGAGAGCTTAAAAGACACTTTCTACATCACACTTTGAACAGCGCCACAAGTAAAAGGAAAAGAAATTGCAAAGCATGGAGTGAGAGATTACCCACATATAGTCTGCCAACTTCCCAGTAAGAGACTCTTGACTTTCCAGCTAGCCAAGAAATAAATGATTGATCTAGGCGAAGGCGGAACCAAACCATCTTCCACAACATGGCAAAGCGCAAGAAGGTGCTACGGTAGGACCACCTCGAGCCCGGGCATATCATACAATTGCCAAGCAAATGCCAAATACAACTGCCTGGCCGTACGGAGAAACATTCCGTGTCTCTAATCACTTAGCGTCCACTTTCTTACTGTAATGTTTCCATAAGGTGAGGTTAACGGACGTAAAGTATTTCATAAAACGCATTTTAACCATCATCTGTTTATTTGTCGTATTAGTCACCTACCGGTTTCGGTTACTAACCATCATCATCCAGGATGTAGGATACAAGAGATTAGTAAGAAGCATCCATATTGCTTTGAAGCTGAAAATTATCGAAATTATCTAGTGAAATTGAACCCTACATTCCGGATGATGGTTGATAGCTGAAATCGGTAGACGACTAATGCGACAAATACACAGCTGATGGTTAAAATGAATTTTATAAAACACTTTCTCACTGGCAGCCCATACTCGCCACACCACTCCTGCTGTCGCCGCGCGCCTCCTAGTCGACTCCAAAATGGTTCAAACGGCTCTGAGTACTATGGGACTCAACTGCTGTGGTCATAAGTCCCCTAGAACTTAGAACTACTTAAACCTAACTAACCTAAGGACAGCACACAACACCCAGCCATCACGAGGCAGAGAAAATCCCTGACTCCGCCGGGAATCGAACCCGGGATAGTCGACTCCAACAGCCGGAAAGCTATCGAAAATAAAATCTATACGAGCAGCCTCGCATCGATAGTTATTAGAAACTGCTGTTAGTTCAAGTCTTAAGTTTAACTGTTTGCAGGGAAAGGCTGAGTCCCAAATGATATGACAGAGCGGAGTATCTGGTGACGTACTGTCATAATGGTGGCTTGCGTTGTTGTGTTCCCTGCGCTATCGGTGTTATGCAACCCGTTGCGCCGTACTGTCATGTTGGAGGGCTATGTGCCCCACATAACATCCGGAACATCACGTAGCTCATTCTGATTCGTGCCTGCTACATGAGAAAACACAAACATGCGGCCGAGCGATGCCCTTTTGCCACGCAGTATTCACTACCCCTTTAGGATAACCGTTTACCGGCTTGAACCAACGTGTTCCACGACTGATCAGCCCAGGCGACCTTTTCCTACGCCCCGAGCATCCAACAGCTGCACTCATGCTCACTTATCATAACCTACGACTGAAAAGCGGTTGCCGTGTCCTAAGCTCGTTTCATTAAATCTTGCGCCAGTCCACCAAGCGTAAGTCAGTTGTCGACACACTAGCAGTCCCTGTCAGCGGGGGCTGCATATCTTTGTTAAACAGGAAAGAGCTGGCATATCTTGCAGCAACCGGTTATTCAGAGCACTGGGGGCGTATATTTGGGTTGCTCGCCTCATGCACTCAGGAAAACAAGGCCCTTTTTTCTCGCCCTTGCTCCCAGGCAGCACATCGGAGCAGATGTCTTTCAGCCTCTGGTCCTGCGTTCTTGGCATGGGCACATTAGATCAGCAACTTTCAGCTTAATGTCGAGGTGGTACCAAGCAGCAAGCATTCAGAATGTATTCATATGGGTGTTCATAAGAGTGTTGAAGTTATGCAAAATCGCGTCCATTTGACATTTCAGTTTGGATTTCAACATTACCACAGATAATTTTGCACCTTGGTTCTCGGTTGCGCTTGCAATAGAACAAGTAGTGATCAGTATTCGTCGTCAAGTTAACCGTCTGTAGATTCAAGTGACCTACGAACAGATGCTATTACTCGCAGGGTTCTTTCTCAACTTTCTTTAAATTTATTTTTACCTAATAACATGCCATGTTCTTCGGGGAGGGGGGGGAGGGGGGGGAGATTGTTAAATATTATAATTTGATGTTTGTCCTTAGCCTTAACAGCTTACCTCGTGTATTAGAATTCCTTACACATGAGACTGGATCCTTCATATATGCGAGTTTCACAAATACATTATCTTACATCATTCCTTTGTTCGCAGTTTCTGCCACGTGTACCTTACCTCCTTGTTTTAATGCTTAATATCTATTGAAAGTGTTGTTAATAAAAATTCTCTATTTAGACTAGACTGAACTGCATGTGACTGCTTTAGTCTTTAATAAAACTTGCATCTGACTGCGTATTTAACTGAACTGAACTTTATCTGACTGCATGAAAATATTGTTGGGAAATTAATACTCAAAATACACATCTGACTGCATGAAAGTTTAGCGGTAAAAATAAATGAAAGTCACTAACCTGCATCTGACTGCGTCTGTGGACTTAGCTCGTGCACTCCTTCCCGTTTAGCCGATAATAAAACGTATATTCAACTCAGCCGTAGTGCAATGGCATAAAATTGTCATTCTAGATAACTTTACTCATATTGGCCCTGTTTGTTACTTAATAATGATTCTGTCCTGATCTGAATAATTTGCCAAGTGTGCAGTGGCATATAGATTATTTTACTCTGATAAATGAAATTATTAGCTTTACTCATGGGAACTTTAATGTACCTTTTGGTTCAATGCAAGCACAGGATGCGGAGAACGACATAAGGTGTGAGATGAAACTCTAATTTTATCTAAAGAATATTTATTGTTCAAACTTTTAAGGCACATGTGAAAAACTAAAAAAAAACTTCTATAGCATGGATTTACGAGAAAGTTTCACAAAACGCTTATTGCATCAACAATGGGATTTCTATCTAGCTTTTAGACATTATTTAACCAAAGAAAACCTATTTTATTAATTATTCTTTCTAGTTTCCCCAGGTATGTGCCGAGTTTCGCTCAATATATAGCTTATTATGTGCGTAGCGCCAATTCTTACTTTGATAATGTCACGACCCGGCTGCCTCCTGCAGGCATCTAGCTCCGACTCGAAACACGTTTGCTGTCTCTGCGAATCTCCCCACCACTACTCAAACTTTTACCGCGTGCACCTAGCTCTGTTAGCTGTCAAAGATCTTACTACTCGAAGATGTACTACTTGTCCAACCTTGCGGTTGGGAACTATCGACATTTTTGACTGGCTCTATCCTGATCGAATCTCAGCACATGCCTTTCACTATTTGTTACAGAAAGAGCTCCAGTCACTTATATCGTTGCTTGCTCAGAGGCGATGCTACAAATGCTGTAAGATATTTTTTGCAATCCAAGTAAGTTACCTGTAAATGCAGTTCTTCGAGTTAGACGGGGCCGGCGCGGCGTCATCGTAAATTATTGCGTTCATCACACAAACTCTCTGTTTCCAGGTTGTTAGATAGTGTATGAAACTTCTGGCAAACAAATTTATCCTGCACAAACCAAGGCACGATTATTATATGCTTAGGAATTGTGTAGTGTGAGGTTTGTAGTGAATGTCCTTGGTCAAAACTCAGTATTGTTACTTTCGAATAATCTCCCGCCCATCCCCCCCCCCCCTTTTTCAGTGCACTTTGTATGAACTTTGCCATCTCCTAAACAGTGATGTGAACTCAGATCGGGTCATGTTCAGCCTCTCGGGGTATATTTCAGGGTAGGAACCAGGTTAATAAACTTGTATGAAAACTGAGGTACACTCACAAAAGGAGCGGCAGAAATGCACGCGTTGAGTGCTGGCTTCTGTGTTCAATGACAATAAGATTGACGTCGAGGGCACATACGGATACTTACTGCCACAATCCGTGGATGTTTCCTGATGCCAAAACGTTGGTTACCCAATTTGGGTACCCACGATCCACTCTCCATTCAGTGTTACATGAAAACCGCAGTGCTTGCGCGATATCCAAAACAGTGGGACAAAGTTGATTCCGCGAGCCTTACCTACCATGCGATCAACTGTCTAGTCGACTACCACATCAGGATCTGACGACACGCCAGTCACTTGACGACACCGGCTATTCAATTCGCTGTGGTGACAGGACACGCTCCAAAGCAACAGCTGTTTCTCGTTCTTTTTCTCACTGTTGTATACACTGAGTTATACTCAGTGAGTACACACACTATCTGATGAAAAGCATCCGCACAACCATCTGTAATGCGGGACTAATCTCCAGATGTCAAGAGAGGCAAACTAATAACTGCAATAAGAGACGGGGAGTATGGTGTTGTCAGTAGAGAAGCAGTAACAGCAGCCGACCAGTGTGGCCGAGCGGTTCTGGGGCTTCAGTCTGGAACCTCGCGACCGCTACGGTCGCAGATTCGAATCCTGCCTCGGGCATGGGTGTGTGTGATGTCCTTAGGTTAGTTAGGTTTAATTAGTTTTAAGTTCTAGGGGACTGATGACCTCAGATGTTAAGTCCCATAGTGCTCAGAGCCATTTGAACCATTTTTGAGTAACAGCAGAATGTATCGGACAAGGGAGCTCTATGATTTTGAACGTGATCTTGTCACTGCATGTCACAGACATTTTATCCCTCCTGAAGCTGCCCTTGTTGACTGTTGGACACGCAAAGGAACGATCACAGCTAAAGCAAGACAAGGCAGACGTCTTGTACTGTCGGGCACGGAACGTCGAACGTTGCGAAAGATGGATGCAAAAACTCGTATGAAATTATTTGAAGAAATGACTCTTGAGTTCCAAAGTGCTACCAGGACTCCAGGCGGAACAATAACTACGCGATTTTTTTTTTAATTCATCATTCTCCCGATTAGTTTGATACGGACCGCCACGAATTCCTCTCCTAACCAACCTCTTCATCTTAGAGTAGCATTTGTACTCTGCGTCCTCAATTATTTGCTGGATCTATTCCTATTTATAGGATGTCAAATTAACCACCTTTCAGCCCCCTAGTTTCCAACCTTATTTGATTTGGCAACTAGTTTCAGCGTTTTACTATGCCATTTTCAGGCCCCTGACCGACGCGTAAAAAGATTCTACTCCGTTTGTGATCACAACAGGCGCCGGTAATACTGGTATTAGTAGATTTTTGCTGTGGCGGTCACTTCAACCATCATTTTCCGACTGTTAAGCGTCGGCCACGGGCCTGAAGATGGCGTAGTAAAACGCTGAAACAGGTTGCCAAATAAAATGAGTTTGGAAACTAGACGGCTGAAAGGTGATTAATTTGACATCCTGTATCGAACAGCCGAGTCCCGCAACCAACTCCGAAGAGATGGACATGCAGAGACTATTGCTATTTATGCCTTTCCCTACAGCTTTTACCCTCTATAGTGCCACTTCTCCTTGTAAGTGTTTTTCATATGTTCCTTTCTTAGCCGATTCTGCGGAGAGCCATCTCAGTCATAATCTTATCAGTCCATCTGATTTTCAACATTCTCTTTTGTTCCGGTTTTCCGAATTTCTATAACTGACTATCATACACTGCGCTGCTCCAAATATACACTCCTGGAAATGGAAAAAAGAACACATTGACACCGGTGTGTCAGACCCACCATACTTGCTCCGGACACTGCGAGAGGGCTGTACAAGCAATGATCACACGCACGGCACACCGGACACACCAGGAACCGCGGTGTTGGCCGTCGAATGGCGCTAGCTGCGCAGCATTTGTGCACCGCCGCCGTCAGTGTCAGCCAGTTTGCCGTGGCATACGGAGCTCCATCGCAGTCTTTAACACTGGTAGCATGCCGCGACAGCGTGGACGTGAACCGTATGTGCAGTTGACGGACTTTGAGCGAGGGCGTATAGTGGGCATGCGGGAGGCCGGGTGGACGTACCGCCGAATTGCTCAACACGTGGGGCGTGAGGTCTCCACAGTACATCGATGTTGTCGCCAGTGGTCGGCGGAAGGTGCACGTGCCCGTCGACCTGGGACCGGACCGCAGCGACGCACGGATGCACGCCAAGACCGTAGGATCCTACGCAGTGCCGTAGGGGACCGCACCGCCACTTCCCAGCAAATTAGGGACACTGTTGCTCCTGGGGTATCGGCGAGGACCATTCGCAACCGTCTCCATGAAGCTGGGCTACGGTCCCGCACACCGTTAGGCCGTCTTCCGCTCACGCCCCAACATCGTGCAGCCCGCCTCCAGTGGCGTCGCGACAGGCGTGAATGGAGGGACGAATGGAGACGTGTCGTCTTCAGCGATGAGAGTCGCTTCTGCCTTGGTGCCAATGATGGTCGTGTGCGTGTTTGTCGTCGTGCAGGTGAGCGCCACAATCAGGACTGCATACGACCGAGGCACACAGGGCCAACACCCGGCATCATGGTGTGGGAGCGATCTCCTACACTGGCCGTACACCACTGGTGATCGTCGAGGGGACACTGAATAGTGCACGGTACATCCAAACCGTCATCGAACCCATCGTTCTACCATTCCTAGACCGGCAAGGGAACTTGCTGTTCCAACAGGACAATGCACGTCCGCATGTATCCCGTGCCACCCAACGTGCTCTAGAAGGTGTAAGTACCCTGGCCAGCAAGATCTCCGGATCTGTCCCCCATTGAGCATGTTTGGGACTGGATGAAGTGTCGTCTCACGCAGTCTGCACGTCCAGCACGAACGCTGGTCCAACTGAGGCGCCAGGTGGAAATGGCATGGCAAGCCGTTCCACAGGACTACATCCAGCATCTCTACGATCGTCTCCATGGGAGAATAGCAGCCTGCATTGCTGCGAAAGGTGGATATACACTGTACTAGTGCCGACATTGTGCATGCTCTGTTGCCTGTGTCTATGTGCCTGTGGTTCTGTCAGTGTGATCATGTGATGTATCTGACCCCAGGAATGTGTCAATAAAGTTTCCCCTTCCTGGGACAATGCATTCACGGTGTTCTTATTTCAATTTCCAGGAGTGTAGATTCTCAGAAATTTCTTCCGTGTGTTAAGAAATAAGGTTTGATACAAGTAGACGTCTTTTGGCCAGGAATTCTCACTTTGCCTAGCAAATCTGGTTGTATTCCTCCTTACTTACAAGGTAGCAGAATTCCTTAACTTCGTGTACTTTGTGGCCACCAGTTTTGGTATTAAGTTTCCCGCTATTCGCATTTCTGCTGCTTCTCATTACTATTGTCATTTTCTGGTTTACTCTCAGTCCATATTCTGTCCTCATTAACCTGTTCATTCCTTTCTTCTTCACTTTCTATGAGGATAGCAACGTCGTTGGCGAATCTTATCACTGATTTCATTTAACCCTGAATTTTAATCTCACTGTTGAAAATTTCTCTCATTGCTTCTTCGATGTGTACATTGAACAACAGGGGAGAAAGACTGTATCTCTGTCTTACACATTTTTAATCCGAATACTTCATTCTTGGTACTTCGTTCTTGGTCCCCCACTCTCACTGTTCCGTGTTGGATCTTGTATATACTATATATCACGCGCATTTCCCTGCAGTGTAGTTCTATTTTTCTCAGGATTCCGAACATCTTGCACCATTTTACAGAGACGAATACTTTTCTAGATCGACAGGTTCTATGAGCGTGTCTTGGTTTTCTTCACTCTTGTTTCCAGAATCAAGCGCAAAGTTGTAACTCCCTCTCTGGTGACTTTACCTTTCCTAAAGATCTAACAGATCCTTAATTTTGTTTTCCATTCGTCTATACATTATTCTTGTTAGTAGCTTGGATGCATGAGATGTTACGCCGATGGTATAATAGTCTTGCACCTTTCTGCCCTTGCTGTCTTCGGAATTGTATGGGTGACCACCAAGTTGAATAGTCGTTTGGTTTCCATTTCCATCAATGAATTTAGAAATTGCAATGGAATGTTATTCATCTCTTCTGCTTAATTTTATCTCAGGTTATCCAGAGTTCTTCAAAATTCTGACTGTAATACAGGATTCCCTAGGTATTACTCATCGACTCCAGTATATTCTTCTGTCAAGTCGTCAAACAAATCCTTCCCCTCACAGAGATATTGAAAGTACTCTTTCCATCCATCCGATCTTTCCTCTGTGTTAAATAGTGAAGATCTCATTGCGCTTCCAATATTACCATCGTTACTTTTACTTTCACCGAAGGTTGGTTTGACTTTCCTATATGCTGTCAGTCCTTCCGACGATCATTTCTTTTTCGATATCTTCACACTTTCCTATAGTCATTTCTCCATGGCTGCCCTACAATTGCTGTGATTTATATTGCTGATTTATATTGCTGATTTATATTGCTGTATTCTTGCCATTCCCTGAACATGTTTCTGCTTCCTTCTTTTGTCGATCAGTTTAAGTATTTGTTCTCTTACCCAAAGTTGCTTCGCAGTTACTTTCCTTCTACCTGTGTTTCACAGTCCAATATCTTTGACTGCCCTTTTTAAAGATGTCTAAACCACTCAACTGAAATCCCTACTGAGTTATTTCTTATCGCAGTAGCCACATACTTAGTGAAGTTCAGGCGCTTCTCATCATTACTTAATACTTCAGTATCCCACTTCCCTCCATAGTGATTCTTCCGCTCGATTCGCTCAATCTTAAGTCTACTCTTCATCATTACTAAATTGTGATCAGAGTTGTAGCTGCTCCTGGGTCGCCTTACAATCCAATATCTGATTTCGGAATCTCTCTCTGCCCATGATGTAATCCAGCTGGAATCTTTCACGGGGAGATAGCGAGATTTTACTTGTAAATTTAAAAATAAAAACCACATGCAACTAAACATGCAATGTAGTCTTTTGCCACGGTACATTCCTTCAAATTTGTCCGTCATTTCCAGGTTCTGTTAGCGCACATTGCAAAATCGAACGTGATTTTCTGAATGCTTGAAAATATGCTTTTTACAGACGTGGTTAGTTTGAAATCAATTATGGGGAGCAGATTTTGTAAAAGCCCTATATTTACAATTTTTACGAAAAACAAGTTTGAACTGATTTTGTAAAAAGTTTGTGAAGCTGTACTTGAATGATATTTAATATTGGAAAACCATTTGTGAATAAGCTGTTGTGTCGAAAGTTTCGCTTTTATCATGCCTTTAATCAACGAGATATGAGAATACAAAGTTAAAACTTTATTCGCAGCGCGATTTTTCCGGAAAGTTTGCTTGAATTTGTGTAGCATTGTTAGATCATGTTGGAAATTAAATCCAGTGTTCTGGTGGGGTCTTAAATTGCATTGTTTCGAATGAGACTAGTTTCAAAGCTTTAATAAAAAAACTGTATTTCTTTCTAAAAGAAGGGTCGAATATATTCCATTTTCACCTGTTCAATTAAAAATAGAAGCTGAATGAAATTTTGTACTTGCTATCGTTGTGCTACCAACCTATTGCGTATTACGTTTCATGTCCAACATGCGTTTACTATACGAGATGTAAGAATCCGAAGTTTACATGTTTTTCGTGGCGCGATTTTTGCCTCAAAATTGATGCAAATTATTTAATACTGTCAGTCCGCCTTGGACAATCAAATACACTTTTTTCTAAAACTTGAACTTTCCAATGAGCTCAATTTGGAAAGATTTATAGAACGCAGTTTTTTGCAAAACGAGGTCCAAAATATTGCATCTCTTGTCTTTTTACAAAATCTTCAAATTTGCACTTCATTTATTCACTTCTGGAAAGTGATACACAAATGGAACTTTATATTTGAGAACCTTGTGTTATTAAGTTACTACCTGTTTGTCATACCTTTAGTCCCTGCGGTATGAGAAGCCAAACTTTAAAATTTTTTCGAGCGCCGATTTTTTCGGGCAATTTTGCCTAAATTTTTCTGACTGAATAATGATTTACTGTCGAGTCTGATGTAAACAAACCCATCACTGAAGTGTTCGCAGCAGCTCACCCTCTGCCCTAATTTCCTATTCATAACGTATCCGCTCCCATTATATCATTTTCGACTGCTTTTAATATTACTCTATATTTGCCTGACCAGAAATCCTTATTTTCTTTCCATTTCACTTCACTGACACACATTATATCTATACTGCGTCTTTGGATTTCCCTTTACGGATTTTATGTCTTTCCTACTACGTTCGAACTTCTGATATTCCATGTTCCGCCTTGTACAATGTTATCCCTTCGTTGGTTATCCATCTTTTCCTCATGGTCACTCCCTCTTCGCACTACCCTCCCGGAGATCCGAATGAGGGACTAATCGGGAATCTTTTGGCTATGGAGAGAGCATAAGACACTTTTTCAAGTGCAGGCCACATGTCCTCTGTTAATACAGATTACTTCCGTTGCTTTACGCATCCTGATGCCGTTGATGATTGCTGGTTCTTCTGCCTTTTTTGGGCAGTTTCCCATCCCAACGGCAAGAAAGTACTCTGAATCCGCCCTCGTTGATAAGGCCGTTGACAGAACGAGGGTGACTTCTTATGCCGGAAGTCTTCGATCGCCGTTGCTGATGGCAGTGGCTGGGATCGAAGCTGGGGCTCATGATGTCTTAATGACTAGTCAAAGACGCTACCTCTGCACTACGGATTCAACTGTGCATAGGGAGTTACAAAGGACGGCCCTGCGACGCCACGTCACAGTCATAGACTGGAAATGAGTGATTTGGAATGGGGAACCACTCTGTACTGTGTAGCAATACGATGGAAGGGTGTGGGTTGGCCGAATCCCTTGAGATAGTTACCCAACATGTGGCAACAGTGAAATGACATGTGTGTGTTTTTGTTGATTAGTGTGTGATCCCATTATTGCGCTTAAGAAAACGCTAAATCTGGAAGACTGCGAACGCATTTCGAGCACTGTATACAGTATACAGTAGAGAAAGAGTCCGGAGCGATGGCTGTTTTTAACAGCGACGTAATGCTCCCTGTCACAAAGCAGTATGTCAGAGGTAACGATTTGTGGACGTTAACGTTCCTGAAACAGACAGGTCTGCCCAGAAACTCGACCTGAAGTAAATGGAACACTTTTGGGATGAGTTACCATGTTGACTTCGTTGAAGACCCAATGTGCATCTTCACTACTTCTCTGGTTTCGTCTTTTGAAGAAGAATGGACTGCCATTCTTTCACAGACAGTCAGACACGTCATTTGAAAGTGTCCCCAGCAGAGTTAGCAGCAAAAATGCGAAGATTGTACGTCTCCCATATTTATACCGACAACAGGTGTACGCAATAACCACTTTGCCTCACAGTGGCTTTAAGCAAACTGTAACTCTCTGATTCACAACGGCCACGCCGAGCAGCACGGACATTAACACTTGTAACGACCACACTGTGTCTGAAAACACCACAACATGCACCATCTGACTTCGCTACTCGCCACACACTAAACTTCACTCTAACAAAACAGGCCAGCAGCTCACTAATGGATGCAGGAAATAAAAGCAGTAACTAAATTCTTCACGGTTCCTCGTCTCTGGCCGTAGGGTGCCTGTTCTGGACACCGGGAAAAGACACTGTCCACTCTCCAAGTAGGCAATGTTCACATACGGCATTGCCATGCCCTCTGTTGACCGTTAGGACTTTCCCCAGGCTGCCCGGCAGTATGGCATGTGACTATCCAGATGCCCCGCCTTCCGTCTCGCTTGCTGCCCGTCAACGAACTGCGTTCTCCAAATTGTGGCCCGCGGCGACTACCTGGGCCAGCAATGTCGAACCCAAAACAAGAGAGGCCAGCGCCCCAACAGAGCCCGGCGGCTGCCGACATGTCAGTTGCCGGACACCGAGGCTTCCGGCGGTGGCTCAAGGTGATGCCGCCGTGTTGAACAGCACAGCCAGGGCCAGCCTGCTGACAGACAACACTGTCGGCGCGCCGATGCTCGGCCCCTGGTGATGCACTACAGGACTGTCAGCCGCTTCTACAACGCCCACCGCGCTGACATCGAGATGGTGTTGACGGTTCTTCTCCGTACAGTAGACTCCTCGCCGCAGCAATGCTCGGACTGGCGCTGCTACTGGCACACGTCGCCGAATGAACCCTTTTTGTGAGACTCCCGAAAGCCAGACAGACGTCTGCAAGCGTGAACAGTTGGGCAGGTGATAAGAGAAGTGTGCCGCGAAATTCGTTTTCACGGCACAACCTCTCAAAGCATAAGACCAAAATGAGATTCAGAACTCCTGCCGAGAAAATATTCAATTATTTGTCACCTTTGTATCTTGTAGGTAGGTACATAGTGCAGGAAAAGCTTACTGGTGCTCAATGTCGAGGTTATCAGCGGACACAGTGTAAGTTTAAAAGTGCAGTTTCACAATGTTCACAGTGAAGATCATGGGAAGGTCTGAAAATATAAGTGGAAAAAATGGTTGGAAACATATTTCACACACACACACACACACACACACAAAATCTTTCACGCGCAATGAAATAATGTTAACCACAATAGTCTAAGATCCCCAGTTGTAAATTTTCAATGTAAATAATTTTCCTACAGGAAGATCTCTATGGTTGCAGTTGGCAAACTGTGAAGGACAAACAGCTGTGACGAAAAATACAGAAAACCATAGCTTCTGTTGACAAGGTACAGTAAGCAGAAAAAGTTCGTTTTTTAATTTGTAAATGCTTTCATCAAAAACTGAAATTATGTGTGTATAGAGAGTAAAGAGCAATTTTCCTGTTATTTAATAGAAGAAAATAACAGAGCCGCTGTTGATGCTGAACTTTACAGAAACATGTCGTAACAGAAAAAAAGACTGCTTTTGCTCAGTGCGGAACCTATCCAAACATAAATTTCTTTTTAAGCAAATATGGACATAGCAGAGAGTTTCAACATCAAGATGGAAACTTTAGCCAGTTCACGTACTTTATCTGCGGACATACAACCCCAAAAATCCACTCTTATGCATTCATTTCCTGCTGTGGTGATAATGTGGTATAGAAAACACTGAGTGTTATCCAGTCTCCAAAGAAAAGACATTTTTCATTGGATCATATTCTATCAAGTTCCAGTATTCGCACTGGCCAAGAACGCTTTGAAGTTACATCTGAGATGCCACTGCTACTACAATGCAATCGGTACTGCGACCACTTTTCCATATACAGATAATGAGATCCCTAGCTCATGTCTATCACTCATATTCTCGTCTTTATATAGTTACTGATGCACTATATCGCAGAGCGAGGTTTCGGAGTGTTTGCACACTGGACTGGCGTTTGGGAGGACAACGATTCAAATCCACATGCGGTTCAAAATGGTTCAAATGGCCCTGAGCACTATAGGACATAACATCTGAGGTCATCAGTCCCCTATAACTTAGAACTACTTAAACCTAACTAACCTAAGGACATCACACACAGCCATGGCCGAAGCAGGATTCGAACCTGCGACCGTAGCGGTCGCGCGTTTCCAGACTAAAGCGCCTAGAACCGCTCGGCCACTCTCGCCAGCCCACATGCGGCCATCTAGCATTAGGTTTTCCGTGATTTCTTTAAATCGCTCCAGACAAATGCCAGGATGGTTCCTTTGAAGGCCCACGGACTAAGTTCTTCCCCATCCTTAAAACCATTCCGAGCGTGCGCTCCGTTTGTAGTGACTTTGATGTCAACAGGACGTTAAACACCAATCTTCGTCCCATCCTCCCTACGTATCATTTCAGTTAACCTCTCGCATGAATGACGAAATTAACGAACGCGTGGGACTCGGATTTATTGAAAAATTAGAGCAAGAAGTGTTTATAAAGAACACTTGAGATATTAGCCTTTTGTCGCAAGAGATACTTTTTGTCTTGGCTCTGCGTTCTATGATAGAGCTTTCCGCAAAGAAACAGCAAACCTGCATATATTTTCAGTTTTTTTCATTGCATCTCAATGTAAGTTCTGCCTTACCCTCACTCGTACCCTAACATCGTCTTATCAACTTTTCCAGATAAACGAAATAATGCTTTACCGTTTATGACACTTCGATCTGTCACGCCCTCATACTATTCTCAGTAACTGCTTGTCCCCTTACGAGATCATTATGACAAAATATGTGTACCAGTTTCAGTTTGTGCGAGATACATTGCAATCGCTTCTATAAAATATTAACAATAATGCAAAATATCAGTGTAGTACCAAGTGTGGTAGCACAGGTAGCTGGAGGCCAGATTGTCCGTCAGGCTGTCGAATGACGACTTCAGGACTTACCTATCCCCTTTTCAGCCTTTATCATCGAACCGTGCGGGCGTTTTAAAGGAATTTCGGTGCGTGTTTTCCCCTACTGCGTATTGGAGCAGGACTTGGTTTAGCACGAGGGAGCAGGAGTCAATGCTCGCTCAGAAATTCCGCGTGCCTCGACTGCGACACACAGGACGTCGGAGTTTCCCAGTGTCATTACGTATGATCTGCACGTGTGGTGCCTGTCGGTTAGACGACGCTGATGTAACAGCTGCGACAATGGCAGCTGCACTCGCCTTTGCAGTATGATAAACTTAGCAGTCCATCCAAGAACTTCTTTAAGATTTGAAGTGTTATGTTAACCTGATGGTGTAATTGTAATATTTTACATAGATCGCACAGTTTTACTGGACGTCCTAAGAGGAGATTCTTTCGGCTATGTAGAACAACATATCATTCCATGTGATTAGAAAAAGATAAAAGTCATACCAGTTTTTAAGAAAGATATCAGGGAAATACGGCATACTGTAATGGAGGTACGGTTCATATTTTGTGCTAGTGCACAAGGAGTTTCTTTGACCTAATAACTGCCCTGTATCGGTAAATTTTGCAAGCACCGTCGACTTGGAAACCGACTCGTTCTACAACTATTTCACTAAATAGTGCTGGCTGTACGTAACTGGTTACAACGGCGCCGCTAAAAAGGTCCTCCTATTGAAAATGTTCACTCACCTTGCGGTGATTTCTTCTACTTCACTCTGGTTCTCACACCTGCTCTCTTAGAAAATTAACAACGTATCTCGACTGGAAAAGCTGTAGTGGAACCAGTCACACTCACCGTGTCTAGAGGCGGAACAAATGTTTTCTAGTTTCAGGATTTCTGACCTTTTAAATGATAGATAATTTGTGAGTGAAGGCTCCAGTATATTGCTACTTGTCAGATATAAAAATACCACAAAGCCTGCGCTGGTTTCAAGTTACAGTTTCAAAACACACACACACACACACACACACAAACACACGAAAACACAGCTTGTGGTAGTTAACCGACCCTGTTACCTAAAGGATTACCAAACGGATTCTCTGTGACAGAATTCTCGTTCTAATACTGTCAAAAACGATCTCTTCGAACTTTCGGTTCTCGGTCTCGATTTGCACAATATGGCACCCTGATTTTGGTTAGTTCAAAAGTCACAAGTTACACATAAAAAGTCGGAATTTCACGTGTTCGTTTTCTTTTCGCACGTTTGCGTTCACTTTACGGCAGCCAACGGCCAAGTTTTATTCGTTATTCAGCAAATTTATCACATCTCATCAGAGCTCCAAATGTACACGTCCGAACATGATGATGGCTGAGCTCCAAACTCAATTTAGTCTCCACAAATCAGTTCTTATAGCCCAGAAAATATGAGCGAACTTCAATCCGATATCAGAATTAAACCGCGTCTTTTACATTTGACCAATCACAACTACACAGTCTTTACGAGGAAATTATTAAGAATTAAAATTTGTAATGTGCAAAAATACCGAAATAACCATCTTTAAAAAACTGAATTTTTGTAAAATGTTTCTTATTTCCCTAGCCCCATAAACTGACTAGTCACACTTTAAAAATTTCACTCTCTCTGTGCAACCACAGCTCTCACGCTATGGTATACTCAGTTACTAGAAAAATCAATAATCATTTATTAAATACTTGGAATTTACACACCATTCCCACTAAGAATTAAATCTACTAAATCAACAATAATTAATAAAATACATGGTATTCGCAGAAAATACACTTCTGTTTTCAAAATATACTGTTTTGGCTAGTGGAGTTCATAGTCCATAAGATGTTCATAGCCATTATTATTTGGAACTGCAGCTGGAGGAGACAGCACATCTGCCATGTTAGAATGAGTCATGACTCATGAGTGAAGCTGTAGGCTCGTTACTGTCCGACATACCTGCGATACAAGACGCTACGCTTCACTGTGTCCAAGCGATTTCCGTGTTTCTTCACCCAACAACCGACATACTTCTTTTCATAATGTCCGGGCCAGGGCAATCGAACAAAATGATTCTTGGCCATTATAAGTTAATATGTCGGTGCCATCTTGGAGTCACAGAGAGAAAACTTGCGTCGGACATACACTATGTGATCAAAAGTATCCACACACCTGGCTGAAAATGACTTACAAGATCATGGCGCCCTCCAATGGTAATGCGGGAATTCAGTATGGTGTTGGCCCACCTTGGCCTTGGTGACAACTTCCACTCTCGCAGGCATACGTTCAATCAGGTGCTGGATGGTTTCTTGGGTAATGGCAGCCCATTCTTCACGGAGTGCTGCCCTCAGGAGCGGTATCGATGTAGATCGCTGAGGTCTGGCACGGCATCGACGTTCCAAGACATCCCAGAGGTGTTCTATAGAATTCAGGTCAGGACTCTGTGCAGGTCAGCCCATTACAGGGATGTTACTGTCGTGTAACCACTCCGCCACAGGCCGTGCATTATGGACAGGGATTCGATTGTGTTGAAAGATGAAATTGCCAGCCCCGAATTGCTCTTCAACAGTGGGAAGCAAGAAGGTGCTTAAAGCATCAAGTAGGCCTGTGCTGTGATAGTGCCACGCAAAACAACAAGGGGTGCAAGCGCCCTCCATGAAAAACACGACCACACCATGCCACCACCGCCTCCGAATTTTACTGTTGGTGCTACACACGCTGCAGATGACGTTCGCCGGGCATTCGCCATACCCATACCCTGCCATCGGATCGCCACATTGTATACCGTGATTCGTCACTCCACGTTTTTCCACTGTTCAATCGTCCAATGTTTACGCTTCTTACACCAGGCGAGGCGTCGTTTGGCATTTTCCGGCGTGATGTGTGGCTAATGAGCAGCCACTCGACCACGAAATCCAAGTTTTCTCACCTGCCGCCTAACTGTCATAGTACTTGCAGTGGATCCCGATGCAGTTTGCAATTCCTGTGTGATGGTCTGGATAGATGTCTGCCTCTTACACACTACGACGCTCTTACACATTACGGTCTCTGTCAGTCAGCACACGAGGTCAGCCTGTACACTTTTGTGATGTACATCCCTTCACATTTCCACTTCACTATCAACAGTCAACCTAGGGGGGTATAGGAGTGTGGAAATCTCGCGTACAGACGTATGACACAAGTGACACCCAATCACCTGACCACGTTCAAAGTTCCACGGAACGCCCCATTCTGCTCTCTCACGATGTGTAATGACTACGAGGTCGCTGATACGGATACCTGGCAGTAGGAGGCAGCACAGTACCTCTACTATGAAAAACGTATGTTTTTGGGGGTTCCGGATAGTTTTGATCAGATAAGGCAACGTATGAGAGACGCTTTGCTTCAAGACAGGACTAGTTGTTTCTGAATTCCTCCTAGCAATCCCTAGAACTTGTAGAGGAGGATTTCAATAGGAACACGTTGGCAGACATGTTTCCGTGATAAATAAAGACTAGTGTGGAACAATGCGTTACGTTCAGCAGTCTCTTCTGAGCCAAAGAGCGGTAGTTAGTTACTGTTTAGGATGTAATTTCTATATTTGTCAACAAATAGTTCGTGTGGTGAAAAAGCTCGAAGCTTACTGCTGTAGCTTTACCTTTGTTATGTTTCAGATTCACAAGACTCGGCTGTTTCCTTTGTGTACTATTCTGTTGCAGTATGGTATAAGTGCAGTCAGTGGAAAAAAAGACACTGAGTGTCTAACATTTTATATTTATGTTAGCTGTGGACATTGTTACCAATGTAGTTGGTTCGGTATAGTTATAATAATTACTGGCACAACAAATTACAACCTCTCTTTTACCGAAAATACAACGGGGAGTGATCATTATTTACCCAACAAACTCTGCATCTCGTAGAAACTTGTATGTCGAATGAATTCGAAGGTATCTCGTATATTTTTCCCATTACCTACCACATAATGTTGGTAGCGCCCCAAGGTGGATCACACAATGGCATAAATAAGGGCTGCATCATCAATATCCCCTGTTAGTCCTACCTGGTAAGGGTCCTAGAAACTAGAGTAATACTCTAGAACCGGTCGCATTAGTGATCTGTAAGCTATCTCCTTAAGGCTGATTGCATTTCCCCAGTATTTTACCCATAAACCACAATCTGCCACCTGCTTCACCCACGGCTGAATCTACGTTATCATTCCATTTCATATCCCTACAACGTGTTATACCCAGAAGTTCGTGTGAGCTGGTCGATTCCAGCAGTGACTCATTGATATTGTTTTGTGAATACAAAATTTTACATTTCTGAACATTTAAAGCAAATTGCCAATCTTTGCACTACTTTAAAAGATTATCAAGTCTTCAATTCAGTCACAAATTTCACTTGATACCCCATAAGATCGTACTTTTGACAATCAGCTTAGGTGTGGATTGAGTCAAATGCTTTTCGGAAATCAGGAAAGACAGAATTTACCTGACTGCCCTGATCCAAATCTTTCAGCACATCATACGGGAAAAGCGCGAGTGAAGGAAGCGAGTGGGAGCAGGAGAGGTGAAGCACTTCGGTACTGCATGTAACTTTAACACTCTTAATAGAGTGAAAAACACAAGTAAATATCAAATGCATACATAACTTTGGCTAGGATGAGCACGTAGGTGTGAAGCCGTAGTCCATATCTAATCCTGTGAAGTTAGGGTGACTGTTTTGTATAATCTCAAAACCAACAAATACTCGTTGTTGTCCAAACTTTAACTGAACGTAACTAATACAAAGTCTCAATAGCAAGCTAGTCCACTCATTTAACGATACAGTAAAGCTGCATGCCCTCGGGAAAAGTTTCAGCTGTAGTTTCCCCTTGCTTTCAGCCGTTCGCAGTACCAGCACAGGAAGGCCGTTTTGGTTAATGTTACAAGGCCAGATCAGTCAGTCATCCAGACTGTTTCCCCTGCAACTACTGGAAAGGCTGCTGCCCCTCTTCAGGAACCACACGTTCGTGTGACCTCGCAACAGATACCCCTCCGTTGTTGTTGCATCTACGGTACGGCAATCTATCGCTGAGGCATGCTAGCCTCCCCACCAACAGCAAGGTCCATGGTTCACAGCACTGAGAATGGTGGAAATTACCAGTTTCTGTTTCCAACTATGAGGCAGAACGTGCGCGCTTGTTGACCCTTGAGCGCCTAGATAAAGAAAAGGAAGACACACTGTAAAACTAACGTAGACTCAGCACGAAAGTCACTTACATTTCTGCACTGATATTTAATGAAAAATGGACCCTTTTTGTCTGAAATGTTTATGATAAATGCAGTATTTCATGAGCAGAATACAAATCAGAAGTGTTTCAGTCCCGAGGCTCTTCACGCATAGAGGTGGTCCTGTGGCGAGCTTGTCGCCTGTTCTGTCGGGCTGCGAATGGAAGCCTTAATTAGCCAGCAGGCAGCAGCGTTTCTTCGCATGGAACTATAGACATTTAATGCACACACCACAGCTTGCAGTAGTAGACTGCATTGTTTTCTAAACGTGAGTATCAGTACTTGATATTAAAACCTTACAGTTTACTGATACCTTAGGTTAGAAACAAAATATTCCTTTTATCGTAATATTTTATGAGTTGATATTAATTTTAAGTATATAGTGTTTATTATAAAACACTATCGATTAATGTTGACCAGTTGGTTCAAAAGATGTATAAAATTGTAATTTAATTCACGTCATTAGGACGAAGTCTCGTGGTAGATATGAGACGATAACGATAACCAGTACAAAGCAAACTGAAAGAAGTAGTGGGTGAGAGGCATAGTAAGCTGGGTTTGGACGTCAAGGCTAGAGGGAACTTTGCGGTTAACGTCGAAACGGCTGTATATGTCTCCAGGACGTGTAAGTGTTACTATTTTGATTATTTTGTCAGCCCATCGGGAGTGAGGACCATACATTCATACAGAATAATTAATAGACTCATATTTTGTTGTAAAATAGCAACTGCTTTGCACCTATGAGCGATCGGTCCATACACTACTACAGAAGGGCCAAAATCAGTTCGTATACATCCGACTGTGCTTTTATGTTAGCCAAAGAAGATTTGTTTATCTAAATTAGGTGATGACTACCAATCTAGTTTTGCCTATGCGACCTCTTCTTGCTAATTATGCTGGACATAATTACGTCTTCACTTGTACTGGACGGTGTGTTCTAGGAATTTAGTGAGCAAGGCTTTCTCGCAGCAATTTGTCGATTATTTCTGTGACAATCAGCCCTGGCTATCATCAGTCATGCAGCTCTTCTTTGATCTTCTCAGTCTCTTCCAGAAACCCACTGAGACAAATGAACAGTACTCAAGAATAGGTGGAACGCGGATTCTGTGAGGTCCCTCCATTGTGCGTGAATGGTACTTCCATAGGGTTCTCTCCAGAAATCTCAGTCTAGCACCTGTCTTCCAAGCATTAAGTGCATGCGGCTGCCATTAAAAATTGAGAGCAATTCTGGAACCTTTCCCTAAACGTTTATGCAGTTAACTAATAGTATCGCTGAAGTATCTTTATCTATTTAGCAAGCTGGTGCATCATCCTCCATGAAAATACAACTACCGCGCTAATGTCACTGTAGTGTATTGTGTAGTAGTCAACAGAGGGACATCTCTAACCCAAGACAATCTAAAGCACACACTTCTTTGAACATTTCAAAAAATCGACTTTTTCTTGCTTAAAGTGTTCTTTGGGATGTCTGCTTTATTGTAGTATTCGTTCCAGGTTCGCCAAAATAGTCGATAAGTGATTTTTAAATACGGACTTACCGAAATGATCAGAGATTGGATCAGCCTGTTATAACTTCTGCATAAAAACGGAGGTAAAGCGTATCGAGCGAACACAGCAGCGGATCACAAAGATTGCTAAAGACGCACGCAGGACCAAATGACCACGAAGAAGTTGAAAGAGAACCTCTTTATAGATGCGAAAGCGTTGATATGCGGCCCAGAGATTGCTGACTAGAGCTATGTTTAACTTAACTACAAAAAAGTAACACAATACTGTAAATGCGTTTTTCTCAAAACCTAATTTTCCAGATTGGCGGAAAACATAACTAGAGAACAGTACGTACGATTTTTATCGAAAGTTAATGACAGCACTCTAAATTGCATTCTCTACTGACTTACGTAGACGTCCTGCAATATTTTCAATATTCTATTTTCGGTGCACGCTTTTGTATCGATGTTGTCGCCGAAGAATATAACATTAGTTTCAGCGCCTCACCCTTTTGTTAGAGCTTAACTTTTTTCAGTTATCCTATGTACACTGATAGAAAACAAATTGAAAATGTATTATACAAAATTATTTTGTTATAGGTACAGTTGGAGGGTTTCAGGAATTCTCGCCGATGACCAATGTTCCAGCTGCAAGGGGTCCTTCCACCCGGTGCAGCGGTTACAGGAAGTCCGATGGAGACGCAAACTGGTTTCTTAAAGACAAAAGTGTGAGGAATAAAACTATATCAGATTTAGCGTTATCTTTTATTTTCCTTGAAAAAAAAATCGCTAAAATTTTCAGGCGTTCAAGGAAGACCCCATTCCTGATCCGACAATATACTGAGCGAGCTTTTCAGCGTGACAATCGCTTCCACACCAGAGGATCGCAGTCTAAGCTGGGGACGGTGCTAAAAACAATGAAGTGTGCTTCAACCCCCGCGATCTTTAGAAGAAACCAAGGACAGTATCTTGATCTTGGGTTGAGGAAGGTCTGGAGACAAAATTGGCTACGCACTTTTGAAGAAATAGTCCTGGTGTTTTCCGTAAGTGATTTTCGGAAGTCGCGGAAAATCTAAATCTGGATGGCAACGGTATACTCGTACACCTGAGACAGTGGTGGTAACTGAAGGAAATTTCAAATCCTGCCATGAAAATCGAATAAAACAGAGGTTAATAAGATCTGATTTCTGTAAATTTATCTTTCATATACTTAGATTCAGCACTTTTATGTCTACATATACATATTCATTACGTACAATTCAGTTATTAAATTACGTTATCAACTGGTAAAACTGCTGATAATTTTTCGTAGAAGAGCTACTCTATCTGTAGCGGTACTGAATCCGTTTAGGTTTTAATGATACTTTCACCCCCCCTTTGATAAACAAGAAAGCCTTTTTCTGTTGAACACTAGGCTGCAAATGAAAAAAACGAACCCCAACATCGTAAGAAAATGTATATAGTATGTAAACGTAGATGAAAGCTACACTGACGAAAAAATAAATCCAAAAGTAATGAATGTAAAGTAATGAAATTTCAGTAATACATTTGTCTAGGTTACACATTTAAGTGATTAAGATTGCATGATCACAGGTTAATGTGAGCGCCAGGAAGCCTTTGAAAATGTGAAATGCTGATACATAAATAACCGGTGTAACCGCCAGAATGTTGAATGCAAGCATGCAAACTTACATGCATTGTATTGTACAGGTGCTGGATGGAATTTGTGGGTGGAGTTCCATACCTGTTGCACTTGGTCGGTCAATACAGGGACAGTTAATGCTGTTTGTGGAAGACGCTGGAGTTGTCGTCCGATGATGTCCCGTATGAGCTCGATTGGCGATAGATCTCGTTATCGAGTAGGCCGAGGCAACATGTCGACCCTCTGTAGTGCATGTTTTGTTACAACAGTGGTATCTGGGTGAGCGTTTCATGTTATAAAACACACCCTGGAATGCTGCTCATGAATGGCAGCACAACAGGTCGAATCACCAGATTGACGAAAGACTTGCAGTCAGGATGCTTCTGCTCTCATTCGGACTCGCACCTCTAGATCATAACTCCAGATGTAGGTCCAGTGTGTCTAGCACGCAGGTAGGTTGGATGCAGGGCCTCAATTAGTCTCCTTCTAACCAACACACGGCTATCACTGACACTGAGACAGAACCAGCTTTCATCAACAAACACAACAGACCTCCACCTTGCCCTCCAGTGAGCTCTCGCTTGACACGACTGAAGTCGCTCAGGACAATGGAGTGCACGCTACACAGCGTCTGGCTCGGAGCTTGTAAGGTGTCAGGCAAATCCAACACCTTCCATGAAAACCCTGACATGATAAGCAAATCCAGCAGTATGTCACATAGCTCCGAATAAATCGTGACATTAAATTAACCAAAGTAATACGAGTAACGAGTGAGCAAATGGAATACCACAGACTAACACAAGAATGCCTAAATGCATGTCATACCTTCCCACCGTGAGACAGACGCAGTTCCGAGGGGAGAAACGAGAACAGAAGCTGAGAGCAGAACCGTGTTAAGCTAGAAGGCCCTACGATAAGGGACGGACACCACGAAAAGTAACCGCCAGGACCACCCCCCAGCCCATGTTAAAAGATAGAGCCCTCCAGAAGAACAGTATAGATCTTACGATAACACTAAAAGGGCCACACCAGCTGCAAGTTTTAGCGTGAGACTTTTTCGCGTCTCTGTTACGTTGCAAACGTTAAATACATTGCCCCACCACGGAAAGTATAACGTTTCTCATTGGATGGACAGAATTTTTGTAGGCGGAGCTTAAGGTTAACATTAAGACCCTGATTGGTCAGATGAAAACACAGCCAGATAGTTTTTTTTTTAAACCAACTTCGGTAAATTGTAGTAAGGAGAAGTTAGAAGAGAGTTGCTTCCGAGACGGCGGGGTGCACGGAGCTGTGCCGCCCGCCGCTCCCTGACACTGCCTAAACACCGACAAGGTAATGAACGCACGCAATGCCGCATAACAGCGCATAACGCTTCACTCAGAACTACAGAAGTCTCATCTGTTACATCCCCTTTTCACGTAATACTAGTGTCAGTCGTCAATTAAGGCTCCTGGTATTCACATTTGCTACTAGAAGTTAAAATCTGAAACGCGATGATTTTTCTGTTATATAATTATTGAGAAGCCACATCAGCCACTGTAATTTACGACAAGTTAAATAAGTAATTAAAGATAATTGAGGGTCACTGTAGATCATTTGGATACTTCTCTCTTTTATGAAACTTAACTTGAACCTAGATTATAGATGTGATATGGCATAGGTCATCCTTCGATCTATTGTAGAACTTGGAAACCCGTTCAGGAAATATTCGTTCACATTTTTGTTGAACGCAGTTGGTTTTTATCATCCTGTATTAAAACATTTACTTTTATCAATAGTGCAATTTATAAACAATGTTTTGTGAGTAGAATAAAATTTCCAGTGGTAAACTTAACTACTTTTTCGACGTTATTTTACCAGCTAACTAAAAATAGGAAAGCCTTGAACCCCTTCCACGAAATTTAGTTAGTATTAAGATTCTTTTACAGGGAGTGCAGTGGAGCTGACGCTGACATCATTAAGTATTTCTTTACATCATTGCTAGTCTCACTGAACTCTTCTGAACTCTACATGTCATGTGTGGTCTGGCGTCACTTTACCAGCAACAGGTCCCAGTTCAAACTAGTCAATTCCCTAAAAAACACGCTCAGAGCGTTGTTGCGCGAAAGTGGTAGGGAGACACAAACAGACACCGCCGGCCGCGGTGGCCAAGCGGTTCTAGGCGCGTCAGTCCGCAACCGCGCGACTGCTACGTCGCAGGTTAGAATCCTGCCTCGGGCATGGATGTGTGTGATGTCCTTAGGTTAGTTAGGTTTAAGTAGTTCTAAGTTCTAGGGGACTGATGACCTCAAATTTTAAGTCCCATAGTGCTCAGAGCCATTTTTGAGCCAAACAGACACCACGCAGAATGTTAGAGAATGGCGACCCTGCCAGGATGATAAAATACCATGGTTGAAGGTCGACTACATGCCCAACTTGGTCAGAAAAATATCCTGTTAAAAATTATCGTAAAAAATTTTTTTTGAAAGTTATAAAGAGTCGAAAACAGTAGCTACAGCGATAGATAGTAAGAAACTATTCAATAGAAAGTGAGACATTCTAGCAGAGACAATAGCATAATTAAGTTATGAATTTTAATATTGTTAGAATTAAGTTCTCTCTCCAATGCAAGCGCACAGGTGGCGGATACATCGTTGACAAGTTGGTTCTGACCCAACAAGTCAGTGAATGGATTGTCAGTCTTGGTTATAATAAGTGTCAAGTCGTGTGAACAAAAAGCTTATGAAACGCGTGAGATCGTATGAGCGCATGTTGACACGAAGTAGGGCGCTTATAACAGAAAATAAGGGATTCGGAAAGATAAGCAATGGCAGATCGAAACCTTGACCGAATTGAGGTAGAGACCCAACATGAAGATGGACAGAGAATAGAGGGCAGTACAACAGACGATGCAGTATCGCGAGAAATAAGACAGATAACGCACCATAACGAGGATAATGTACGCCAAGGCACAGAAAACCTAGGTCAGCATACGACAGAGGAGCAGGAAAGGAGAGAGACAGTCTATGAGGATTCTAACTTGCGTCTTGAATAGGTAGAACCCATAGTACAAGTAATCAGAGCTCCCTCACCACAAAGTACAAGGAATGCGAGCAGAAACGTGTCACCGTACAGTTCAATGCAATCGGTTGCGAACCAACACCTGGGCGAAACCACAGAGCGTAGGATGCCGGAAGCAAACACAATAGGACCCACCAATCTGGCAGAATTATTACAACAAAGGACGGAAACCATTACAAGACAAAATAAAGAAATTGCGAACCAAATTAAAATTCAGAATGCAGAAACGACGAAACAAATTGCAGAAACCACGAGACAAATGCGTGAGATTAAAGAACAAAACAAAAAAATTCAGTTACACCTAAGTCATATTGAAGACGAGGCAAAAGAATCTCGAGAAGTGATAGGAAACTTAATAACAGGTCACAATCAATTGAGAACAGACATTGACAAGGTACAAGCAGACGTACAGACATTGCGTAATGACATTCAGGACGAGATAAAAACATTACGTAACAACACACAGGGAGAAGTCAAGAAACTAGAGAAACAGATAAACGTAATTACTAGACTAGCAGCAGGTACAGCGCGTGAAATTGTTGAAAACAGTGTGTTACACAAACGTATCACGAAAGCAGCGCTGATAAGATATGATAACCATATAGTCAAAATAGAAGCGCAAACGAAGCAACAATTTCAGAAATTGCGAACATAGTTGTTGCAAACCATTGAAGTGCGTAGTGAACAAAATCGAACAAGCACTGAGTCTGCAACCAGATCCGTATCTGTAACAGCACCGGAAAAACAAGCAATTAACGAAGATATCATGCGTTTTCGATTCCAATCACAGGCGGAAAATAACATACGTGAAATCAGACAGTCTGCACCGCAACAAACACGTTTCGAAATTCTTGATGAACAAACGGCACCACAAACACATGCAGAACCGCAAATGTATGTTTCAAGACAGTCTGGATCGTGAAATGAAGTGGCAAGGTTAGCCAGACAAGATACCAAACCAATACGTGACAATGGAAAGCCAGGTCGCGAAGAGTACAGTGCAATGCATTCAGCTACACGTTCACAATCGATGGAAGAAAATTATTGCGTACCACTCCAACGATACTACGCAAGGGTACGCGAAAGTTACAGTGGACAATATCCAATGGACCTACCACAACCGGAAAGAACGACGGGAGAAATGATCAGAAACAAAAGTGCCGAAGAATCGCGAATTTCATATGGAACTATGACGAAGTACGGCAACGATCATTTCCTCGCAGTCAGAAAATTACTCAACACTTTCGAGAAGGAAACTCATTACATCCACGAACTTTTATTGATCAGTTCAGAGTAGTTTTACCAGAACACTGGACGCTAGCACACAAATTAGACTTTATAAGTTCACACATGTCAGGAACAGTCGCAGAAACCATGCAGAATGTTGCAGCGACATGCCGATCGTACGAAGATTTCAGAGAGAAGTTTCTCTCACGATATTGGTCCAGCGAAGCACAGAACAGAGTGAAGTACGATTTATTACAGAACCCATATTTTGAAAATTCAGGAGAGAAGAGTCCCGTGAAATTTTTCGTAGTGATGGCAAAGAAAAATCAATGCTTAGATGTTCCATACAGTGACGGAGAGTTGATTAAATTATGCGCGATGAAGTTACCGTTGAAATACCAGCAATCATTAGTAGGTGGCGGAGGCAATGACGTCGAAGCATTTAAAGGTATTCTAAGGGCACTAGAGTTCATATTTTCGGAAGATGACGCAAGAAAAAGACGAAGCGCACTTGAAAACGAAAGCAAAAAGCAGTGGAATCCACAAGACACAATACGAAGAAACAATAATTACGAACCACGTGATAACTTCGCACCAAGAAACGACAATAGATTTCAACGAAGA
This sequence comes from Schistocerca cancellata, assembly GCF_023864275.1. Lineage (NCBI taxonomy): Eukaryota > Metazoa > Arthropoda > Insecta > Orthoptera > Acrididae > Schistocerca > Schistocerca cancellata. The sequence continues at coordinate 1,040,010,628 of NC_064626.1, forward strand.
ACCGGTTATGGGTTTAGAAGAATATGGCAATAACTATAATTCACCCAGGAACGGCAACAACTATTACAGAGGGAATAACGACAACCGGAACGGGTATTGGAGAACCAATAGACCGACAAATTATCAACAAAGAAACCAATATCAACAAGCTGAACAAGAAAAGAGATAGAAGAGGTGGAGGTAAGACCACCAAACCCCGATAAACGTTCGAATTGACAGCTAAGCGCCCATGCCAAAGAGAATGACGCACCGACCCAGAAAATTGCAGCACCTTAGACAGAGAAGTAAATACATTATCACGAGAAGAGAAGAAGGAAGAAACTAAACCGCTGGGACCAGATGAAAACGAAGACAGGAAAGTAACAACATCGTGTTGGGATGAAATTAATTGGGAGAATACTGACGAGGAAGATGAATTACCAGAGGCATGCACAACAAATGTAGGAGGAAAGAACGAAGTAATGAGTATTGCAGAGCTATTTGAGATGGAAACCAGGGAAAGCGAATTCAATGAGGATAATGCGCAGTCGACAGAAGTTGAAAATAAGTTACTAGTGGGCACACAACCCAACGTATATAATGAAGGAAGTTATGAAGCTATAATTAAAGCATTTAAATGCGATTATGTGGAAGTAGCGACGAAGGAGAAGATAGACGAAGATGAGGAAAAAGTAGAGGATGTTGAAGAAAGCATAAATAAAGGAAGAAATAGCGAACAGGAAATAAAAGACAGAGAAGTAGCAGTCGAAGCTTATCCTACAGAAAGTTCGAATTCTCAAGGGAAATTCCTGAAAAGACTCATGTATGATTCAGTGGAGAATTCGTTGATGCAAGAAGAAGAAGAACAGAACCAACCCTTCCAAATTCAACCAATTCTGAGGGCCATGGTAAAACATATCCCAGTCGATATTGTAAATGATAACGGAAGTGACCTGACCGCGATCTCAGAAAATTTATTCATGCAGTGTAATGCCAATGAGGAATTGCCAGTTCTGAAAACACGTAAGATTAAAGTAAGAGGTCCTATTAGAAACAACGCTGCTGAAGTTACGAGACAAACAACGTTAACTCTTTCGTGCCAAGGTCAGAAGATCGAAGCCAACTTCGTGATTATATCTAAACTAACTGTAGATTTGATTCTAGGTGCAGATTTTTTAAATGAGAGACGAGCGATAATAGATATGGGGAAAGGTAGCGTAACATTCGGGAATGTCACACTTCTCTTTGAGCAAAAGCTAAAATTAGAAGAAATACCAGTTACAAACAAACAATTAGGAATGATGAGATATAAAGAGGGTGAAGAATTAGAATGGTATGCGCAAAAGGGGGAATTGCTTTAACTCATGTTAGAAGTCCATAAAGAAATCGACGAAAAATTACAAGAAGTTCAAGGTATTTCGGAACACAGCAAAAGAGAATTAGAGGGTATTTTACGAGATAAAGCAGAGGTATTTTTACCTAAGACTGGCACTATTAAACACTTTCAGTACAAGTTTGAAGTAAAACAGCACAAACCATTTAGAGTGCCACCCTATACAATCCCATTAAGCTACAGCAATAAAGTATTCCAGGAGATATCTAAAATGTTAGATGATGATATTATTGAACCAGCTACCTCCACATATAACAGCCTCTCCACATTGTACAAAAACGAGATAGGAGCATGACGTTAGTGCTTGACTCCAGACAGATCAACACAATCATAATCACTGAGACAGATCGCCCAGAAAAATTAGAGGAATTGATACAAAACTTCCACGGTGCTAAGATATTTTCATCAATTGATTTATGGGGTGGTTTCTGGCAAACAGAATGGCCCCAGAATGTAGAAAATTTACAGCATTTATCGTATTCGGTAGATGTTACCAATTTTAACGATTGCCATTTGGTTTAAACATATCATCAGCAGCGTTTACAAAAGTTACTTGTTATGTTGATGATGTGATTATAGCAGAACCCTCTTGGGAACATCACAACGACACATTAAATCAGTTTTTATAGATCATGAAAGAGCATGGGGTCACAGTAAATATAACAAAATCCAAATTTGGAAGGCGAGAGGTCAAATTTCTAGGACACATAATTTCAGAGAAAGGGGTAATGCCCGACCCAGAAAACTAACGGCAATCAAAGAATTCTGTACTCCATATAATGAGAAAACTCTCAGAGGATTTCTAGGTCTCACCGGGTTCTATAAAAAATTTATTTGGATCGACTCTCTTGCAACCCCACGCCTGTGTGCATTGACTGGAAAAAACACGCCATGGGTATGGGATCAACAAGAGTTTTTAAAAGTGAAAAACGCTCTAACAACAGCACCGATTTTAGCACATCCTGGTCTAACACAAAATTTTTGTATGGCCACTGATAGCGCGGAAACAGGTTTAGGAGTTGTTTTATTCCAAGAATACGAACAGGCAGGGCTAAGATCATATAGAACAATTGCATTTGCCAGTCGTGTACTCACAAAAAGCGAGAAAAACTATTCAGTCACGGAGCTGGAAGCATTGGCCATTGTATGGGGCTTCCAACGTTTTCGATACTTCCTATTTCGGAAGAAAAACAAAAAGTATACACTGACCACAAAGCATTAGAATTTATGTTATCCACCAAATTAACTCATGGGAGGTTAGCCAAATGGATGTTAATACTACAAGTATTTGACTTCACTATTACACACATACCAGGACCAGCGAATGTATTAGCAGATGCTTCATCACGATGTCCACAGGGTGCATCCAATAACATAGGTTTGGAAGCAGCAGAAGACCAGTTTACAATGTACTACATGAAACAAGTACCTTTCGAAAAGTACATTACGGCAGCATTGAAAAACATCGGCAAAGATCAGGACAAGGATCCCGAAATACTAGGAATCAAACACAAGTGGAGATGTAAGGATTTTCCAGACATTCGACAGCATTATCTCGTAAAAAACAATGTTTTATTTTTTAGACAAAATGTTGCAACGAATGAATGGTTAATTTATATCCCATATGAAGTAATTAATAAGTACATATGGTATACAAATTTAAGTAATGGTCACTTTGGACCAAAGAAATGCTTTTTAAAAATAAAACAAACAAGCCATTTTGCTAACATGGAAAGACAAATTAGAACAGTATTAGTCAAATGCAAAAAAATGTATGAGGGCTAAACACGTCACTTTCCAAACCAAACCACCTATGTTTCCAACAATCCCTAAAAAATTAAAACAAATAGCTGCAACAGATTTGATGGGGCCCCTCCCACACACAAAAAATGGATATATTTTCATATCTATCGTTTTGGAACTTACTTCTAAATATGTTACCTTGACACCATTAAAATGGGAAACAGGTCTTACTATAAGTAAAGCATTTTGACAAGATTTTTCTCAGACAAGTAAGTCAAGTGGAACGAATAATTTCGTATAATGGCCCACAATACAAATCAGTGCAATGGCAGAACACCTTAGAACAACACAAAATAAAACCCATCTACATATCTAAGTACAAACCTAGCGTAAATCCAGCAGCACGATCTATGAAGGACATAGGCACTTTATGCCGATTGTATGCAGGCAAGAGACACAACACTTGGGATTTTCATGAAGTAATGAATGAAATGCCACATAGCACTACACTACTACCTCCAGTTACTGTACTTAAAAATATTGAACCCCCAAACATAACCAGAGAAAATGTTAGATTTCCTATTGTACCATGTAGACAGCATAAACAAGTCATAGCAACAGCACTCTCCAACATCAGAAAGGCAGCCATTAAAAGAAAAGAAAGAGGAGATAGAACAGCAATTAAGAGAACATTCTCAGTAGGCCAAAAAGTATTTGTAAAAACACACCATCTCTCCAGTAAACAAAAACACAAAATACATAAGTTTTATACTGCATACAAAGTACCTGTCATAATTAGCCGAATTGCTCATGATAATGCTGTGGAAGTAATGAACACAAAAACACGCAAACCCTTACGACTTCACATTGTGAGCCAAAAAGTTTGAAGATTAATTTTATTACTGGTAAATAATCAGCACAATATTTCAAGATTATGTTGCAGATAAGATCGTCAGGAGAAAGAGGAATGAAGAGAGAGGAAGGTGGGAAATAGAAAGTAGTTTCAATAAAAATAAAAACAAAAATAAGACCAATAGTACCATAAATTAAGGTGAAGGGATAAAGCGTAGATAGTCTAACAGCATGAAATACTAAAATGCTATACACCACGACACTACACAAAAATAAAAAAACGAATTTGAGGATTCTTGTAGAAGTTAAGACTCAAAATATCTTAGAATTGTAACATGGAAAGGGCGCCGAAATTTGTAAAGCTTTTTAAAAAGGTGTAAAACAATGTAGGTACTAGACATATGTTAGATGAATATAAATAAAACTTTTTGTAAGGACCATTGTAAAAAACTCCAGCAAAAAACCAGATGCAATGACCCACAAGTTGCAACCAGAGAAGTATCAAGAAAGGAAAGGACGTAATTAGCAAGACACGATTCCTACAAGGCAGAAGTGTCGAGAGAAGGGAAAGGACAGTGAGACCAACAAAGGGCACTTGTAAATCTACTGCTGAAGGGACAGACAAGCAAACACCGGACTTTCACCACTCGTAAACCCCGGGACGCCCAGACTCAGCGGAGCGAGCAAAAAACGGCCCGACGAGAAGACCGCTTGGGCAAGCCACCACTGGCAAAAAATATGTGTAAAAGTCCCACTACTGCTACTAAACAGCACGCTGATGCACGAAACTGAATAAAACTTCCACAAAGTAAAAATGACATGTCCAAACAATTTATCAAACTGTAACTAAGAGGAGAACTTCAAAGCGACTAGTTATCAATAAATATTCCCATATCCTGCCCAGAGAAGAACCAAGAATCAAGTAAGAAGCAGAGAAAAAGCAGGAAGAACAGAAGTTGAAGATTCGCAAGATTGAGACCAAGAAAGAAGAAGGGTGAAGAATAGACGACATACCTTCCCAAATACCTGTTGTTGTTGTTGTGGTCTTCAGTCCTGAGACTGGTTTGATGCAGCTCTCCATGCTAATCTATCCTGTGCAAGCTCCTTCATCTCCTAGTACCTACTGCAACCAACATCCTTCTGAATGTGCTTAGTGTATTCATCTCTTGGTCTCCCTCTACGATTTTTACCCTCCACACTGTCCTCCAATGCTAAATTTGTGATCTCTTGATGCTTCAGTACATGTCCTACCAACCGATCCCTTCTTCTAGTGAAGTTATTCCACAAACTTCTCTTCTCCCCAATCCTATTCAATAGCTCCTCATTAGTTACGTGATCTACCCACCTAATCTTCAACATTCTTCTGCAGCACAACATTTCAAAAGCTTCTATTCTCTTCTTGTCCAAACTATTTATTGTCCATGTTTCACTTCCATACATGGCTACACTCCATACAAATACTTTCAGAAACGACTTCCTGACACTTAAATCTATACTTGATGTTAATAAATTTCTCTTCTTCAGAAACGATTTCCTTTCCATTGCCAGTCTACATATTATATCCTCTCTACTTCGACCATCATCAGTTATTTTGCTCCTCAAATAGCAAAACTTCTTTACTGCTTTAAGTGTCTCATTTCCTAATCTAATTCCCTCAGCATCACCTGACTTAATTCGACTACATTCCATTATCCTCGCTTTTCTTTTGTTGATGTTCATCTTATATCCTCCCTTCAAGACACTGTCCATTCCGTTCAACCGCTCTTCCAAGTCCTTTGCTGTCTCTGACAGAATTACAATGTCATCGGCGAACCTCAAGGTTTTTATTTCTTCTCCATGGATTTTAATACCTACTCCGATTTTTTCTTTTGTTTCCTTTACTGCTTGCTCGATATACAGATTGAATAACATCGGGGAGAGGCTACAACCCTGTCTCAGTCCCTTCCCAACCACTGTTTCCCTTTCATGTCCCTCGACTCTTATAACCGCCATCTGGTTTCTGTACAAATTGTAAATAGCCTTTCGCTCCCTATATTTTACCCCTGCTACCTTTAGAATTTGAAAGAGAGTATTCCAGTCAACATTGTCAAAAGCTTTCTCTAACTCTACAAATGCTAGAGACGTAGGGTTTGCCTTTCCTTAATCTTCCTTCTAAGATAAGTCGTAAGGTCAGTATTGCCTCACGTGTTCCTATATTTCTACGGAATCCAAACTCATCTTCCCCGAGGTCGGCTTCTACCAGTTTTTCCATTTGTCTGTAAAGAATTCGCGTTAGTATTTTGCAGCTGTGACTTATTAAACTGATAGATAGTTAATTTTCACATCTGTCAACGCCTGCTTTCTTTGGGATTGGAATTATTGTATTCTACTTGAAGTCTGAGGGTATTTCGCCTGTCTCATACATCTTGCTCACCAGATGGTAGAGTTTGTCAGGACTGGCTCTCCCAAGGCTGTCAGTAGTTCTAATGGAATGTTGTCTACTCTCGGGGCCTTGTTTCGACTTAGGTTTTTCAGTGCTCTGTCAAACTCTTCACGCAGTATCATATCTCCCATTTCATCTTCATCTACATCCTCTTCCATTTCCATAATATTGTCCTCAAGTACATCGTCCTTGTATAGACCCTCTATATACACCTTCCAGCTTTCTGCTTTCCACTCTTTGCTTGGAACTGGGTTTCCATCTGAACTCTTGATATTCATACAAGTGGCTCTCTTTTCTCCAAAGGTCTCTTTAATTTTCCTATAGGCTGTATCTATCTTACCCCTAGTGAGATAAGCCTCTACATCCTTACATTTGTCCTCTAGCCATCCCTGCTTAGCCATTTTTCACTTCCTGTCGATCTCATGTTTGAGACGTTTGTATTCCTTTTTGCCTGCTTCATTTACTGCATTTTTATATTTTCTCCTCTCATCAATTAATTCAATATTTCTTCTGTTACCCATGGATTTCTACTAGCCCTCGTCTTTTTACCTACTTGATCCTCTGCTGCCCTCACTACTTCATCCCCCAGAGCTACCTGTTCGTCTTCTACTGTATTTATTTCCCCCATTCCTGTCAATTGTTCCCTTATGCTCTCCCTGAAACTCTGTACAACCTTTGGTTTAGTCAGTTTATCCAGATCCCATCTCCTTAAATTCCCACCTTTTTGCAATTTCTTCAGTTTTAATCTACATTTAATAACCAATAGATTGTGGTCAGAGTCCACATCTGCCCGTGGAAGTGTCCTACAATTTAAAAGCTGGTTCCTAAATCTCTGTCTTACCATTATATAATCTATCTGATACCTTTTAGTATCTCCAGGATTCTTCCATGTATACAACCTTCTTTTATGATTCTTGAACTAAGTGTTAGCTATGATTAAGTTTTGCTCTGTGCAAAATTCTAACAGACGGCTTCTTCTTTCATTTCTTAGCCCCAATCCATATCCACCTACTATGTTTCCTTCTCTCCCTTTTCCTACTGTCGAATTCCAGTCACCCATGACTATTAAATTTTCGTCTCCCTTCACCACCTGAATAATTTCTTTTATCTCATCATACATTTCTTCAATTTCTTCGTCATCTGCAGAGTTAGTTGGCATATAAACTTGTACTACTGTAGTAGGCATTGGCTTCGTGTCAATCTTGGCCACTATAATTCGTTCACTATGCTGCTTGTAGTAGCTTACCTGCACTCCTATTTTTTTATTCATTATTAAACCTACTCCTGCATTACCCCTATTTGATTTTGTATTTATAACCCTGTATTCACCTGACCAAAAGCCTTGTTCCTCCTGCCACCGAACTTCACTAAGTCCCACTGTATCTAACTTTAATCTACCCACTTCCCTTTTTAAATTTTCTAACCTACCTGCCCGATTAAGGGATCTGACATTCCACACACCGATCCGTAGAATGCTAGTTTTCTTTCTCCTGATAACGACCTCCTCCTGAGTTGTCCACGCCCGGAGATCCGAATGGGGGACTATTTTACCTCCACAATATTTTACCCAAGAGGACGCCATCATCATTTAACCATACAGTAAAGCTGCATGCCCTCGGGAAAAATTATGGCTGTAGTTTCCCATTGCTTTCAGCCGTTCACAGTACCAGAACAGCAAGGCCATTTTGGTTAGTGTTACAAGGCCAGATCAGTCAATCATCCAGACTGTTGCCCCTGCAACTACTGAAAAGGCAGCTGCCCTCTTCAGGAACCACACATTTGTCTGGCCTCTCAACAGATACCCCTCCATTGTGGTTGCACCTACGGTACGGCTATCTGTATCGTTGAGGCATGCAAGCGTCCCCACCAACGGCAAGGTCCATGGTTCATGGGGGGGCCCAAATCCCTATCCTATTGAAATCTAGTCGTCTGCGAAGTATCACAACGAAAAACGACCGCTTTCAGCGACACATAACGATGACTTTCACGCATACAAAGCCAGTAAACCACGAGATTCTGCACTCACAGCGCCATTCCATTATGGGACCTCCACAACAGCAACACACCGTTGCAAAGCCAACAAGGAACGACAAACGAAGCTGTACATCAAATACTTGCCCTCATCCATCTCGCTCAAGTCCATCACCTTCGTGCAAATACATTCGCCAACCTCATGCTTAAACATTCATAGGATTGTGTGAATGTGTGAAATCAAATTATGTGATGTAGGAATTGTACAAAAGAAACGTGTGGAAAACTAAATAATTTAAGCAAACCAGACAGCTAATAAACTACAAAATAACAGTCATTGACTGTGGATTTAAGTAAAAAATAGACTATATATAAAAATAAGTCATTAGTTCTGAAATGCACAGTATATAAAGAACAAAAGTAAGGCATAATAAACACTAAAACTATATGCCACTTATTTTCTCCTCATAAAAATAAAAGAATAACTATATTGTACCTATTTTATCCTTATAAAAACAAAGAACAAAAAATTATCTTTTTGGATGTTTTCCCTTTTTTTTAACATTTGCACCATTTGTTAGGATCATATCTCAATACTTGTGTATGTATAATTCTTTGTCAAAGCAATTCTTGGAAATAATTCTTAATTGTTAGTGTAACAATGTTGAAATGAGTGTCTAGAAACAAAAACATTTTACTTGTACATGATATTTAGAAAATGTGTTAGGAATAGATTTTACTTAATTACTACATTTATAAAAAAAATATTTTTAAGAAAATAGATGTGAAAGACTCCTCACTTTCGATAACAAACTTCTTTACAAACAAATTTCACACTTAAATAAAGAAAGAAAATAATTAAAAATTAATAATAATAATAATTATAGCATAAAAATATTCTTCTCTTGTCAATATAAACGTATTTTTGAGAATAATGTGGAAGAATATAAAAATATAAATTAGTAATACAAACTAGCATAGAACCAGAATAATGTGGCTGAACAGTAGGCAACAAAATTTAGATAAAGGAATAATTTTTGACTGGCTTAGACCACGATTCAATCATTGCCTAGCTTCAGTGCAAAAATTAAGTCCGAAAGGTGGTGATATGTAAGGTGTCAGGCAAATCCAACATCTTCCATGAAAACCCTGACATGATAACCAAATCCAGCAGTATGTCAGATAGCTCCGAATAAATCGTGACATTAAATTAACCAAAGTAGTACGAGTAACGAGTGAGCAAGTGGAATACCAAAGGCTAACACAAGAATGCCTAAATGCATGTCATACCTTCCCACCGTGAGACAGACGCAGTTCCGAGGGGAGAAACGAGAACAGAAGCCGAGAGCAAAACCGTGTTAAGCTAGAAGGCCCTACGATAAGGGACAGACACCACGAAAAGTAACCGCCAGGACCACCCCTCAGCCCATGTTAAAAGATAGAGCCCTCCAGAAGAACAGTACAGATCTTACGATAACACTAAAAGGGCCACACCAGCTGCAAGTTTTAGCGTGAGACTTTTTCGCGTCTCTGTTACGTTGCAAACGTTAAATACATTGCCCCACCACGGAAAGTATAACGTTTCTCATTGGATGGACAGAATTTTTGTAGGCGGAGCTTAAGGTTAACATTAAGACCCTGATTGGTCAGATGAAAACACAGCCAGATAGTTTTTTTTTTAAACCAACTTCGGTAAATTGTAGTAAGGAGAAGTTAGAAGAGAGTTGCTTCCGAGACGGCGGGGTGCACGGAGCTGTGCCGCCCGCCGCTCCCTGACACTGCCTAAACACCGACAAGGTAATGAACGCACGCAATGCCGCATAACAGCGCATAACGCTTCACTCAGAACTACAGAAGTCTCATCTGTTACATCCCCTTTTCACGTAATACTAGTGTCAGTCGTCAATTAAGGCTCCTGGTATTCACATTTGCTACTAGAAGTTAAAATCTGAAACGCGATGATTTTTCTGTTATATAATTATTGAGAAGCCACATCAGCCACTGTAATTTACGACAAGTTAAATAAGTAATTAAAGATAATTGAGGGTCACTGTAGATCATTTGGATACTTCTCTCTTTTATGAAACTTAACTTGAACCTAGATTATAGATGTGATATGGCATAGGTCATCCTTCGATCTATTGTAGAACTTGGAAACCCGTTCAGGAAATATTCGTTCACATTTTTGTTGAACGCAGTTGGTTTTTTATCATCCTGTATTAAAACATTTACTTTTATCAATAGTGCAATTTATAAACAATGTTTTGTGAGTAGAATAAAATTTCCAATGGTAAACTTAACTGCTTTTTCTACGTTATTTTACCAGCTAACTAAAAATAGGAGAGCCTTGAACCACTTCCACGAAATTTAGTTAGTATTAAGATTCTTTTACAGGGAGTGCAGTGGAGCTGACGCTGAAATCATTAAGTATTTGTTTATATCATCGCTAGTTTCACTGAACTCTTCTGAACTCTACATGTCATGTGTGGTCTGGCGTGTCCTTGCCAGCAACAGGTCCCAGGTTCAAACTAGTCAATTCCCTAAAAAACACGCTCAGAGCGTCGTTGTGCGAAAGTGGTAGGGAGACACGACTTAGATCAAACAGACACCACGCAGAATGTTAGAAGCTGACCTTGAAATAACCGATTTGCAGGAGTTTGTTGAGTCACTGTGGTGCCAACTGCAGCTCGACCTGCTGCTGCAGATGCAGTACGACGCGCCTGAGTCATACGCCGAACGCGACGGCCTTCCCTCTGGCGTAGTGCCACGAGGCCGTCCCGAGCCCGGTCTTTTTGCGACCGTACGTTCTCGCGATCACAACTGCCACCAATAATGTACAATGGCTGCGTTCCTACCAAGACTTTCTGCAGTATTTCAGTAGGAACATCCAGCTTCTTGTATCCCCATACACGACTTCGTTCAAACTCAATAGGTGTTGATAATGGCGACTTTGTCACCTTAAACGCATTATTGACTAACATCAACTGACCACGTTCAGTCTCTAAGATAATTAATGCTCACGGCTGCTACTGCGTGCTACTGCAGAAAACCTTATTCGCAATCTCATAATGGCGTTACCAGCTACACTCTTACTCGACTGGCGTGAAGTTTCAATATACATCGTCTCTCAGATGTAGAAGCATGCCTATCAACTCTCGTTTATGTCGCACAACTCCTTCTTGGTGTTACGATTTTTTTCCGTCAGTGTATGTTCAGGACATTTTATAGTTAACCTTTTGTATAAGTGGGTCTTTGTTTTGTATGCATAGTAGTTGCCGGTGATATTTCTTAATGAAGGAGAATCACGTCACCATTCGTAGAACATCTCACAAACGGGTCGATAAAGAATATCAGCTGTACTAGTTTTGGGTTGCAGTAGTGTGAGTAAGAAGGTAAAGACATTTTGAATTGCCATGTAATGTCAAAAATAGAATGAAGAAAAAAATGACTTCTGGTTATCAACGTATTTTATTATGGCTGATAGAGGGCGATCTCGGACCCATAACATAATTCATTCAGATTCGAATTATTCCTGTACGTGTTTTTTTTTCTCTCTCAAAAGTATCAGTGGTAGAGCTTGTCTTCTAACACGAATTCATTAACATAATTCTTAACTAAGATCCCTGTAGGATCCTACAAAGAAACTGCAGTGGAATTCTCTCTATTGTCAGGATACAAAAGCTATATTTGTAGTTAAATTTGTAATTATTTTCTTTTTTATAGAAATTATAAAGGAATTGTCAGGACATATTTCAAATCTCCAATATTTCATCTCTTTGAGAAAAATATTGTGATCTAAGGAGATACTCTACATCTTCAAGTTTGTAAATGGATCCTGTGAAAATAAGGGACAGAATTACATTCTTTTTTATTCTTCAAAATCTGTCGTTATCAATCTACAGTAATAGCGCGACATGGAAATAGAGGACAAAAAATTTTTGGGAAGGAGAAAAGAAACAGAAGATAGTTCACAGATCAAAATAATCTTTTGGTCACCAAGAAAGGCATCATTGTAAGCCGTAGGTCTGAATGTTTCGTAGGTGTCCTAAAATGTAAGCCATGAGGACTGAAAATTTTGTAATCACAGTATTAAAATTTTCCAGGCTGTTAAGCTGCGATTTAATGGATTTTCTTGTCAAACACATCATCCCATCCTGCGTAGGACAACTATAAGGGGGCTCGTTGCTGACTGATAACCAAATTCGTAGCAAGACACACGAACATAAGGGCGCGGCGTGACGCGATATGACATGCTTTTAGAATTCTAGCGCAAATAACTGATGTCGGTTGTCACACACTAGTGCTACCGTTCTATGGTGTAGGATTGCTACAAATCTTCCGCAGAACCGAAAACCAGATTCCGTTCTCTTTAACAGTTTTCTCTTTTCGGTTCAAGTTATTACCGTGTTCAGCATTCCCTTTTGTCTCTCTGTACTGCCTGGTATATTGGGACTGGCTCCAACAATAGGTGGAGACGAAATGCGCCCGAATTCCACAAACATGTTAAGTCACGCCCCAGTCCAGATGTACTTTGTCAAGAAAATAAAATTTCATTTAAATCACATGAGTCAGCAGCGAGCCACAGTATACGATGAATTGAAGTCTCGCTATACTCCTCCCCCAGGATTTCCTGCACAGACGGGGACAATGAATAATGTCAGGCATGTACCGCACAGGGAGGCGATATAATTGAAGAAAAGTGAGCTGCCATAACTTTAATAAACTTTGAATGGAATACAAGGCAGATTTGTTCGTCCATGAGGTCCTGAGCGGAGTTAACAACGGGGCTCAATTGATGCCGTGTTCCCTGACCTTTGGAAGTTATATGACACAGTTCTGCACTGTCGTTTAGTGAATAAAAAACTAGCTTGTTGAGTATCGGTCCAGGTATGTGACTGGATTCAAGAAGTCTTTGCAAATATCGTTCTTCACGAAATGAAATAGACCACTGTAAAGGTAATTTCAAATAGGTGTTATAGGGCTCTTACTGTTTCTCCTATAAAACTTAGTGCATGTTGTTATAATTATGTCTTTAGGTGAACATTCAAGCTGTGGCATGCTCTAGATGTGCACGTAGGAGAGGCGGGAGACACACGCAATGACCGCATGAAAGCGGAGGACTGGATGCAGATCCTGCGGCGCATGTTTGGCGAAGCCAATAACTCTGGAACAATATGAGCCAAAGCACCGAAAACGGAGAGGTCCACCGGGGAAAGTTGCTTTCTGCGTGTTGTGCCCTGTTAGAGAAAGACACCCTGGAAGCTTTAGTTCTGAATCAGGCCTGTGTCAAAGAACATTCTGCGAGATAGACATCTCTTAGCTGTCCTAAAATACATGGAAACGGGATTCTAAAAATACTATTGCTTGCAGGTGGCCAATAGGCTGCCACCAGTGAACGAAGTTACCTTTTTCTCTTAATTATTTTCCCATGGTTAGAGGAAACAGCACTAGAGCTACGCTGAAGCGCCAAACAAACTGGTATAGGCATGCGTATTCAAACACAGAGATATTTAAACAGGCAGAATACTGCGCTGCGCTCGGCAACGCCTGTATAAGACAACAAGTGTCGGGCGCAGTTGTTAGATCGGTTACTGCTGCAACATTGTGAAATTATCACGATTTAAGTGAGTTTGAACGTGATGTTATGGTCGGCGCGCGACCAGTGGGTACAATAAGTCTAAGGTAAAGACGAAGTGGGGATTTTCTCACACGACATTTCACGAGTGTACCGTGAATATCAGGAATCCTGTAAAACATCAAATCTCCGACATCGCAGTGGCCGGGAAAAGATCTTGCAAGAACGAGACCAATGACGACTGAAGAGAATCCTCCATCGTGATTGAAGTGCACCCCTTCCACAAATTGCTGCATATTTCAATGCTGGGCCATCAACAAGCGTCAGCACGCGAACCATTCAACGAAGCATCATCGATATGGGCATTCTGAGCCGAAGGTGCACTCGTGTATCTTGATAACTGCACGACGTAAAACTGGGCCCGTCAACACCGACATTGGACTGTCGATGAGCAGAAACGTGTTCCCTGGTAGGGAAATTCCGGAAGGACAGTGCAGTACTCCACATCTCCAGAATCGCTACAGGGTGGCTCCAGGAAAACTCTTCTGAGTTTAAACACTTCCGCTGGCCATAAAACTCCCCAGACATGAACATTATTCAGCATATATGGGATGCCTTGCAACGTGCTGTTCAGAAGAGATCTCCACCCTTGGAAGTCTTACGGATTTATGGGCAGCCCTGCAGGATTCATGGTGTCAATAACGTCCTGCACTACTTCATACATTAGTCAAGTCCATGCCACGTCGTGTTGAGGTATTCTGCGAGCTCGCGGGGGCCCTACATGATATTAGGCATGTGTGCCAGTTTCTTTGGCTCTTCAGTGTAAAAAGACCATTAACTGGTGGCTGTAGTGAGACGTTGGTATGGTGTAGCGTTTGAGTTGATTTTTCCGAGAATAGCGGGGTGGAAAGCGAGATTGTTTGATTTGACGTTTTTGCCGATTTCTGGTGGGAGTTTTGTAACAAGAAAACAACTGCGCCATTGGTGGAGAAAATGTAACTTTGTAACGATTAGTAGACGCGCATTTCTTGGCGCAAAATGCAGAGACCTCATCATTATGATAAAATGTTCTCGGGTTGACAGCCGAGTCAATGTGTTGTTCTCCAGCAACTTTTCAGCAAGTTTCTTACTTGCAATCTTTAGGCGAAGAGTCGTGTTCACGTCTCGTCCGGATCTTTACAGCTGCTGGACCACGGGTTTCTATGCGTCCTCGGCGCCGTCTGGGCCAATCAGGCGCGAGCGGAAACGGCGCGGCAGCACGTGTTGTGGGGCGGGGGGGGGGGGGGGGGAGGGGTGGGGGGAGTCGCGGGCGTCAAGTCCTGGCGTCACTTCTCGGTGCGGCCTGTTTATTCCATCCGCCGCCACCGACCTGCCGCCATCGGTGCGCTCTCGTCTCGTTCTTGATAATGTTGTGTTCCACGCGCTGCTGAGCTGGAAGCCACTATCCCGATTGACCAGGTTATCACTGATCCGTATCTCCACTGCCTCTTTAAAAATGGAGTCCCAGAAACCTTCCGCTCTTCACAGTCTCTTGGTTTCTCCAAACTGTTACGTCTGTTCTTCACTGAGGCTGTGCTCCGCTTCTCACATGTTCAGAGATTCATCTCTGGGCATGTGAAGCGTCCTTCTCCGATAAAAAGAAAAAACCGCGGTAGCGGAGCACAGCCTCAGTGAAGGAAACAAGTTACTGGCCGTATGAGGGCCTGATAGACGTTTAGTCCTACAGAGCTGGGAAGGGAGCTGGCTGTGTTGAGGACTGGGTATAGGATGGACATTCTGGCGCAGACCTTCCTGTGGATCTCGTTTTTATGGGGTTTCCACATTAGTCTCGAGTCCAAGGTTACGCCGAGTTACTTGTCGGATCTGCGCCAGGGGAGTCGGGATCCATGTATGTGCAGGTGAAAGGGGGGGGGGGCGGCGTTGAGGGGGTCCACGTCTCCCGAGTCTTCGGGTGATCAACATAGCCTGTGTCTTTTCACGATTGATGGTAATGCGGCAGCAACGGTGTAACATCCACGTGATAAAATTTTGGCTACAGTGCGACGAGAGGAAATTGTGCCTCTGGCAGTTATAAACATTGTCTATTCGACATATGAAAAAATAGTGAATTAATTATTTATATAATCTTCTATGATGTAATTGGACATATCGATGTGTATCACACAAAGACAATGATAATTGTAAATTCCTTTTATGATCTGCGTTTGTCTTCCTTTGTTTTTACCTTTTGTTGGTTGGCTTTTGCAGGTTCAGCGCGCAAGACGCATATCAAACTGAGGTCTGTTAAGAAATTGTAATTATTTGTTAGTTATTACTTGAAAATAGAGTTCATTATTATTACAAACATGAGTGAATAATTATTTGTAACTGTAATTCCTCTCTCAGTAAGCGTTATCTGTGTTAATTGTTTTTTTCTGCTGCAAAGAGCGCAGCCATTGATGATAGCGATTTGTATCGCGTTTTTATCTGTGTTTTCCTTAGAAGCAAAGCAAATGTTTGCTTGATGAAGTCTAAATAGTGCACAATACGAAAGTAGAGTTTCTGTAAAGTTCAATAAGCATTTAAAATACTTATTTGCTCTAACAATAGAAAGTCTCTATCAATTGTCTGCCGCCATGTTCACAATTATCACAGCAGCAAATTCATATTACGCAACTCTGCAGACATAAATGCTGAACGTAATACAAATGTGTAAAAATAAAAGTGCATCGGTGGTCCCGAACTCATTTTAATGAAAATAATTCGAATCAGATTGGTTCTTTAAAAACAGTGCTCATAGCACGATCGTTATAACAAACTTTTCTAGCTGATGTATGGAGCCGAAATTAATTACGCACGAGTTGCGAAGAATATTGTTTCAGGTAACATACTTCAGTGTTGTGCGCGGCTGATATTCGGTGGTTTTAATGATCATTTTGCTGAAGATAACTGTTTCCATCATAATCCATAGTTGTATAGAATCTGTTGTATGAACTGTGATTTAGTGACACTTACACAACTTACAGACAACACTTTAACACGACGTTAACTTGGAGTTCTTTAGCAACTTGATCAAATCTTTAGCCGGGAGAAAAATTATTTAGTAATTACTCAAAGTAATAAAATAAGATTATCATTTCCATTTACAAGTTAGTTAAATACCAAACCACTGAATAACACAGCGAACGCCACAACGGGCTCAGGTTTCTGTGTTATCTAAATCCCTTTGTAACCTACGAATGACCGGGTCCTTATTCGCAATTCGAGTGTAAAAGGCGGTATCGTCAGCGTACTGTGCTGTGTGCACCATGGGGGCTGTTGGAGTGTCCGCAGTGTAGAGACTGTGTTAAACGGTTCCCAGGACCGATCCTTGTGGCACCCCAGCACGAATACGCCTTTTGGTGGAGGTAGCTGTTTCTACCTTGACAGAGAAGGTTCTATTCGTGAGATAGCCTCGGATTAACCTGACTATGCTCCCGGGGAACCCTTGTGTGTATAACTTGTATGGTAACCCTTTATTCCATACCGAGTCGAAGGCTTTGGCTACATCAAGTAGCACTATCCCGCAGTAGCCTCTGTGGTTGAAGCCTTTTGTGGCTGCTTCCACTAGTCTCATGATCTGTTGTGGAGCGGAGTGCTTCTGTCGGAATCCGAATTGGAAATCCGGCAAACGCCCGCTTGTTGGTGATGTAGTCTCGTATGGGAATAAGCAGGAGGCGTTCATAGATCTTGCAGAGAGTTGGCAAGAGGCTAATCGGCCTGTAGTGCTGCGGGAATAAAGGGTCTTTCCCTGGTTTGTGTATCATGAGCACTTCCGCGTGTTTCAAGTATGCTGGGAACTCGCAGGTACGAGTAATCTGCTTGAAGACGTTCGCGAGGTGTTCGATAGCCGAGGGCGGGAGGTTTTTAACTAGGTGGTTGGTGACACTATCGTGTCCTGGCGCCTTTTTTGTACGGAGGGACGTAATTACTTTTGCCACGCCTTCGGCGGCGAAAAGTGGGGGTTCGTCTTCCTCAGATTTGAGGAAGACAGCCAGTTGACGACGGACCTGGCGCCCGTGGCTCGCCTACACCACGCGCCGCCGTGCCGATTCCGCTCGCGCCTGATTAGCCCAAACGGCGCCGAGGATGCATAGAAACCCGTGGTCCAGCAGCTGTAAAGATCCGGACGAGACGTGAACCCGACACTTCGCCTGAAGACGGCAAGTAAGGAACTAGCTGAAACGTTGCTGGAGAACAACACATTGACTTGGCTGTCAACCCGAGAAGATTTTATCATCGACATTCGCCGAGAAAGCCTGAATTCTCATATCACCTCAGCATTATAACTTATAAAAAAGAAAGACTTGGTTTGGGACACAGAACTAAATGGAACTCTGTCTCCATAGGCAGTACGAGACAGTTGGCTTCACTCTCAACTGGGATGGCAGACTTCGAAGGTAGCTCTCCTTTGCAGTGGATACTGACAGATTCCAATATTCACAGCAGAGCACTTCTTGGAGTGTATTTTCAGGCACCCAGTCACGCCATAAGCAGCCTGCTCACGTTACGTCAAAAGGTATGCTGAAAGTAATTTGCAGCATTGCCACGATAGGAGGGATTGAACTTAAGAGATTCAACAATATCTTTGGTTTAGCCTTCCGATGTTGAACAGTGCAGTCGGAGTTGAATGGATAATTTCAATAACACTTTCGTGGCACACAGTCACCATTACTAATGAATAGGCAGGTTGCGGTAAATTCATTAGGAAAGGAAGATGGTATTTAGCAAATTCCAATTACCCACTAATCAAATTAACCAATCGTTATTTAAGTGATCTGCATTTCATTGTATCAACGTTTAACATGCACCAAATGGTTTCCTGTTATGACTTTTTCATTTTTTGTGCATTTAAACTTTTGGTTATAAATTCAGAGTTTAAATATGTTTTTGAATAAAAGAATCGTGTATACCTCAACTTAAGTTTCACTGCTAGGGTCAAAAACATATAAAGCGATTATTTAATCCGTTCTGACATTTAATCCATGACTTATTCTTACGGGAGGACCCGTCTCACAGTTAATTCCGACACAGACTGTTTTTCAGAACACTGGCGTTTCACAAATACATATAAATGACCCAGTGGTTAAAGTCAGAAGTTCCACGGGGCTGTTCCACTGACGTTGACGTTGTCTGCAGGGAGGTTGCCACTCCAGAAACTGTAGCGAAATGCAGCAAGACCTGCAAACGATCGACGATTCGTGCATGTCCTGAATATTAACCCGGAATTAATTCAGAAGAAATGTGATCTACTGAATATAAAGAGGCGAAGAGATCCACCACTATTCAGTTATACTAATGACGTCAAATCTTGTAAGTAGTAATAACCGTAAAATATTGTAAAGCAACACCTGGAGCACATAAAAGATATAGTAAGGAAAGCAGATTCCAGCCTGAGATTCATTTTGATTAACTTAACGCCTGGCAGTTCGTCTGCGTAAGAAGTGGCTTGAAAAACGCATGTTTGACTGATTCTTAAGAATCGTTCATCAGTCTGGAACTCTTACCAGTTGGATTAACAGAAAAAATAGAAAATATCGAACGAAGAAAGGCGAATTTCGTTACGGGATCGTTTCGTCAGCACGAGAACGTTATTGAGATGCTCAACAAACTTCAGTGGCAGACAGTACAAGAGAACCATTGGTGATCACGAAGAAGTTTAATGCTGAAATTCCCAGAACGAGGAAGACTAAGCTAACACATCAGTGCCTCCCACACACCCTACCTCATGAAGATTATCTACCTATTAGTTTGCACTAATGTGGGATGTGTGCACCCTTCGTCTTTATGACTCCTTCAACTCTACTGGAAACATTTTCACTGAGGTGTCTGGGTGTCTGTGGTAGAATGGCACCGTCAACAGTGAAAACCAGAGTAGATAGTGATGTAGGACGCCGGAGTCTAGAGCGAATTCGACGTACTAACTCATCGAAAAGGTGTTCCCTTGGGTTCAGGTCGGGACTCTGGGCAGGTCAGTCCATTTCAGAAATGTTGTTGTCCACAAACCATTACCTAGATGATGCTGCTGTGTGATAGAATGCATTCTCATGCTGATACGAATAGTCATCGTCTCCCAGCTGTTCCTACACTGTACGCAGTACACAATGTTGTAGAACTTGTTCATATCAGCCGGCCGGAGTGGCCGAGTGGTTCTAGGCGCTACAGACTTGCACCGCGCGACCGCTACGGTCACAGGTTCGAATCCTACCTCGGGCATGGATGTGTGTGTTGTCCTTAGGTTAGTTAGGTTTAAGTAGTTCTAAGTTCTAGGAGACCGATGACCTCCGAAGTTAAGTCCCATAGTGCTCAGAGCCATTTGAACCATTTGTTCACATCCTTCCGCATTTAGCGTTTTCTTAAGCGCAATATGGTCACTGCACCGTAACCTTCTAAAACACCCTCCCACCGCAACACAACGTCCTCTGTCGTTCACTTTGGCACTACATGCGATGGCAGGTAACATCTTCCTTGCATTCGCCAAATTCAAGCTCTTCCTTCGGATTGCTGCAGGGCATAGCGTGCTTAATCGCTCCAAATCATTCGTTTCCAATCATCTGCTGTCGAATGGCGTCCCTCCATATTCAATGGTTCAAATGGCTCTGAGCACTATGGGACTTAACATCTATGGTCATCAGTCGTGAAATGGACATACGGGAAAATCCCCACTTCATTGCTCCCTTGGAGATACTGTGTGCCACCGCTCGTGTGCCGACTATAACACCACATTCAAACTCACTTAAATCATGGTAACCTTCCATTGTAGCAGTAGTAACCGATCTAACAACTGCGCCCGACACCTATTGTCTTATATAGGTGTTGCCGACCATCAGTGCCGTATTCTGCCTATTTACATACCTCTGTATTTGAATACGCATGCATATACCAGTTTCTTTGGCCCTTCAGTGTATCAGGTCAAGCGTGACTTTACATTGACTACAGAAATATGTGATTTATTAGCAAGTGCTCGACCATTACACCATTCTGTTTGCTTCCCGACGTACAGTCATAGTACCAGGTCGGATGCTGGTAGCACTGTGGAGCACACGACTGACTTTCAGGAACACATCGGCAATGCTGTACGGTCCCTGTCTGTCACTATAAAGGGTCTACCTGGTCTCGGTTTATCTGTGGAAGTTCCTTTTAACTAGACAATCAGAAAGGAAACACTCGACTTGCATAGCTTTAGAGGAGTTGAAATGTCTGTGATGGATTTTTTATACTCGGTTGATATACAGGGTGTTCGAATATCCCAGTTACAAACTTCTATGAATAGTAGAGGGGTACGAGTATATAATATTTTGAATAAGGACACATGTCCGATAACGTACACTTTCCGTTCTACATCGGTTCCAGTTCAGATGTTTGACTCATCCGCTTCTACTTGTTGTTGTTGTTGTAGTCTTCAGTTCTGAGACTCGATTGATGCAGCTCTCCATGCTACTCCATCCTGTGCAAGCTGCTTCATCTCCCAGTACGTACTGCAGCCTACATCCTTCTGAATCTGCTTAGTGTATTCATCTCTTGGTCTCCCTCTACGATTTTTACCCTCCACGCTGCCCTCCAATACTAAATTAGTGATCCATTGATGCCTCAGAACATATCCTACCAACCGATCCCTTCTTCCAGTCAAGTTATGCCAGAAAACTCCTCTTCTCCCCAATTCTATTCAATACGTTCTCATTAGTCATGTGATCTGCCCATCTAATCTTCAGCATTCTTCTGAAGCACCACATTTCGAAAGCTTCTATTCTCTTCTTGTCCAAACTGTTTATCGTCCATGTTTCACTTCCATACATGGCTACACTCAGTACAAATACTTTCAGAAACGACATCCTGACGCTTAAATCTATACTCGATGTTAACAAATTTTTCTTCTCCCGAAACGCTTTCCTTGCCAATGCCAGTCTACATTTTATATCCTCTCTACTTCGACCATCATCATTTATTTTGCTCCTCAAATAGCAAAACTCCTTTACTTCTTTAAGTGTCTCATTTCCTAATCTAATTCCCTCAGCATCACCCGACTTAATTCGACTACATTCCATTATCCTCGTTTTGCTTTTGTTGATTTTCATCTTATATCCTCCTTTCAAGACACTGTCCGTTCCGTTCAACTGCTCTTCCAAGTCCGTTGCTGTCTCTGACAAAATCACAATGTCATCGGCGAACTTTAAAGTTTTTATTTCTTCTCCATGGATTTTAATACCTACTCCGAATTTTTCTTTTGTTGCCTTTACTGATTGCTCAATATACTGATTGAATAAGATCGGTGAGAGGCTACAACTCTGTCTCACTCCCTTGCCAACCACTGGTTCCCTTTCATGTCCCTCGATTCTTATAACTGCCATCTGGTTTCTGTACAAATTGTAAATAGCCTTTCGCTCCCTGTATTTTACCCCTGCCACCTTCAGAATTTGAAAGAGAGTATTGCAGTCAACATCGTCAAAATATTTCTCTAATTCTACAAATGCTAGAAACGTAGGTTTGCCTTTTCTTAATCTAGCTTCTAAGATAAGCCGTAGGGTCAGTACTGCCTCATGTGTTCCAACATTTCTACGGAATCCAAACTGATCTTCCCCGAGGTCGGCTTCTACCAGTTTTTCCATTTGTCTGTAAAGAATTCGCGTAATGTTTTGCAGCCGTGACTTTTTAAACTGAGAGTTCGGTAATTTTCACATCTGTCAACACCTGCTTTCTTTGAGATTGGAATTATTATATTCTTAATATATAGATTAAAACTGAAGAAACTGCAAAAAGGTGGGAATTTAAGGAGATGGGACCTGGATAAACTGAAAGAACCAGAGGTTGTACAGAGTTTCCGAGAGAGCATAAGGGAACAATTGACAGGAATGGGGGAAAGAAATACAGTAGAAGAAGAATGGGTAGCTTTCAGGGATGAAGTAGTGAAGGCAGCAGAGGATCAAGTAGGTAAAAAGGCCAGGGCTCTTAGAAATCCTTGGCTAACAGAAGAAATATTGAATTTACTTGATGAAAGGAGGAAATATAAAAATGCCGTTAATGAAGCAGGCAAAAAGGAATACAAACGTCTCAAAAATGAGATCGACAGGAAGTGCAAAATGGCTAAGAAGGGATGGCTAGAGGACAAATGTAAGGATGTAGAGGCTTATCTCACTAGGGGTAAGATAGATATTGCCTACAAGAAAATTAAAGAGACCTTTGGAGATAAGAGAACCACTTGTATAAACATAAAGAGCTCAGATGGAAACCCAGTTCTAAGCAAAGAAGGGAAAGCAGAAAGGTGGAAGGAGTATATAGAGGGTCTGTACAAGGGCGATGTACTTGAGGACAATATTATGGAAATGGAAGAGGATGTAGAAGAAGATGAAATGGGAGATACGATACTGCGTGAAGAGTTTGACAGAGCACTGAAAGACCTGAGTCGAAACAAGGCCCCCGGAGCAGACAACATTCCATTGGAACTACTGACGGCGTTGGGAGAGTCAGTCCTGACAAAACTCTACCATCTGGTGAGCAAGATGTATGAAACAGTCGACATACCCTCAGACTTCAAGAAGAATATAATAATTCCAATCCCAAAGAATACAGGTGTTGACAGATGTGAAAATTACCGAACAATCAGTTTAATAAGCCACAGCTGCAAAATACTGACACGAATTCTTTACAGACGAATGGAAAAACTAGTAGAAGCCGACCTCGGGGAAGATGAGTTTGGATTCCGTAGAAATACTGGAACACGTGAGGCAATACTGACCTTACGACTTATCTTAGAAGAAAGATTAAGAAAAGGCAAACCTACGTTTCTAGCATTTGTAGACTTAGAGAAAGCATTTGACAATGTTGACTGGAATACTCTCTTTCAAATTCTAAAGGTGGCAGGGGTAAAATACAGGGAGGGAAAGGCTATTTACAATTTGTACAGAAACCAGATGGCAGTTATAAGAGTCGAGGGACATGAAAGGGAAGCAGTGGTTGAGAAGGGAGTAAGACAGGGTTGTAGCCTCTCCCCGATGTTATTCAATCTGTATATTGAGCAAGCAGTAAAGGAAACAAAAGAAAAATTCGTAGTAGGTATTAAAATCCATGGAGAAGAAATAAAAACCTTGAGGTTTGCCGATGACATTGTAATTCTGTCAGAGACAGCAAAGGACTTGGAAGAGCAGTTGAATGGAATGGATAGCGTCTTGAAAGGAGGATATAAGATGAAAATCAACAAAAGCAAAACGAGGATAATGGAATGTAGTCGAATTAAGTCGGGTGATGCTGAGGGAATTAGATTAGGAAATGAGACACTTAAAGTAGTAAAGGAGTTTTGCTATTTGGGGAGCAAAATAACTGATGATGGTCGAAGTAGAGAGGATATAAAATGTAGACTGGCACTGGCAAGGAAAGCATTTCTGAAGAAGAGATATTTGTTAACATCGAGTATAGATTTAAGTGTCAGGAAGTCATTTCTGAAAGTATTTGTATGGAGTGTAGCCATGTATGGAAGTGAAACATGGACGGTAAATAGTTTGGACAAGAAGATAATAGAAGCTTTCGAAATGTGGTGCTACAGAAGAATGCTGAAGATTAGATGGGTAGATCACATAACTAATGAGGAAGTATTGAATAGGATTGGGTAGAAGAGAAGTTTGTGGCACAACTTGACCAGAAGAAGGGATCGGTTGGTAGGACATATTCTGAGGCATCAAGGGATCACCAATTTAGTATTGGAGGGCAGCGTGGTGGGTAAAAATCGTAGGGGGAGACCAAGAGATGAATACACTAAGCAGTTTCAGAAGGATGTAGGTTGTAGTAGGTACTGGGAGATGAAGAAGCTTGCACAGGATAGAGTAGCATGGAGAGCTGCATCAAACCAGTCTCAGGACTGAAGACCACAACAACAACAACAACAATATTCTTCTTGCAGTCTGAGGGTATTTCGCCCTTCTCATACATTTTGCTCACCAGATGTGTTGTATTGTTCGTGGAAAGAAAGACTATCGGTATGCCTCTGTTTGGGCTCTAATCTCTCTTAATTTATCCTCATGGTCTCTTCACGAGATAGACGTAGGAGGGGGAAACATACTGGTTGACTCCTCGTTGAAGGTATGTTCTTGAAACATCAACAAAAGCCCATACCGAGTTACTGAGCGTCTCTCTTGGAGAGTCTTCCACTGTAGTTTATCTATCATCTCCGTAAAGCTTTCGCCATTTCTAAATGATCCTGTAACGAAGCGAGCTGCTCTCCGTTGAATCTTCTCTGTCTCTTCTATCAACCCTATCTGGTACGGATCCCACACCGGTGAGCTGTATTCAAGCAGTGGGCGAACCAGTGTACTTTAACCTACTTCCTTTGTTTTCGGACTGCATTTCTTAGGATTCTTCCAATGAATCTCAGTCTGGCATCTGCTTTACGACGATTAATTTTATATGGTCATTCCATTTTAAATCACTCCTAATGCCTACTTCCTGATAATTTATGGAATTAACTGCTTCTAGTTGCTGACCTGCTATATTGTAGCTAAATGATAAAGTATCTTTCTTTCTATGTATTGCAGCACATTAGACTTGTCTCCATTGACATTCAATTGCCATTCCCTGCACCATGCGTCAATTCGTTGCAGTCCTCCTGCATTTCAGTACAATTTTCCATTGTTATAACCTCTCGATATACTAGAGCATCATACTCAAAAAGCCTCAGTGATCTTCCGTTGTTATCCACAAGTCCATTTACATATATTGACAATAGCAACGGTCCTACGACACTCCTCTGCGACACACCTAAAATCACTCTTACTTCGGAAGACTTCTCTCCATTGAAAATGGAGGTTATTTAGGTTTAAGTAGTTCTAAGACTAGGGGACTGATGACCTCAGATGTTAAGTCTCATAGTGCTTAGAGCCATTTGAACCATTTTTTGAGTTCTGATGCGTTACAGCAGCGGGTCGATGTGGCGACCATCAACTTATCTACAGACACTGCACCTACGGAGCATGTTCTGGTACTCTCCATCCCACTTGTAGTCTCTTCAATTGCTAGTGCAGCAGCCAGAACTCGTGCCAGCAGACCTTCGTCCATCTCTACAGGAGTCTCAGAACAATGCAAACTTTAAGTGACGTCAGGTGACAGTGTGATACATTAAATGTCATCCTGTGTACCCTACTGCATACCAGGACAAGCAACTCTGATAATTTTGCCTTTTCCTCAGTAGACGGGGACGCATTACACATCTGAACTGTAACAGCCGTAGAAAGGACACGGTACGTTTCCGCACATGTGTTCCTATTCAAAATATTGTGTACTCACTCCCGTCTACAAGTCCTAGAAGTTTCTAATGGGAATTTCCGAACACCCTGTACAATGGCTCTGGTCCACGTTCAAAGGCACTGGTGTCCCGCCGGCCATGGTGGCCGAGCGGTTCTAGGCGCTTCAGTCTGGAACCGCGCGCCCGCTACGGTTGCAGGTTCAAATCCTGCCCATGGGTGTGTGCGATGTCCTTCGGTTAGTTAGGTTTAAGCAGATCTACGTCGTAAGGCACTGATGACCTCAGATGTTAAGTCCCATAGTGCTCAGAGCCATTTGAACCATTTGAACTGGTGTCCCCTTACCGACGCATTCTGCTGTTACCCCTTCTCTGCTGACAACACACTATTCTCCGCCTCCTTTTATAATGACAGGTCCGCCACTCTTGACGTCTGGTGTCAATTCCACATTACATGTAGGGTGTCCGAATACTTTTGATGAGACAGTGCACATGAAGCGAAATGGCAACGCCGAGAGACTCAGAGAAGTTAGAGCTTATTCGGAGGTTTGTCAACAGTCTGTCATTGCACCCAGAATGGAACAGGGAAGGAGGGAGAAGATAGTGGCAGCAGGAGCACCCTCCTCCATACACCGTAAGTGGACCTGCGAAGTACCTATGCAGACGTCGTAGGGCAAATTAAACGGCTACCAAGTGCCTGACAATGGTAAATGTAAACCAGCAAACTGAACAACTACAAGCAGAATTCACTTAACATTGCTGAAAGAGGTGCCGACACCGAAAGTGGCATCCATTTGGACCATTAAGAGGAAGACTTCGAGAAAGTCCCCCTTGTCTAACAGAGGTACGGCCTTCCTCGCTCCCGGACGGAAGCTCCTTGTATGCAACAGCGGAGGAGCAAAGGACTGCAAGGGGAGGCGGCAGAGGGGAGAAACACTTTTCCTCGCGAGGGCGAGTGGAGCGGCGCAGCGGCACAAATCCCGGCGCGCAGAGCAGGGGTAAG
The DNA here is from genome assembly GCF_023864275.1 of Schistocerca cancellata. Taxonomy (NCBI): domain Eukaryota; kingdom Metazoa; phylum Arthropoda; class Insecta; order Orthoptera; family Acrididae; genus Schistocerca; species Schistocerca cancellata. The sequence goes on from NC_064626.1 coordinate 1,040,037,810, forward strand.
AGGGCGCCTCGCGCTCCTCTGGGTTCGAAGATCGATGGAGGAAGAAGAAGAAGACTACCGCCGCCGAGTCCGAGACCTTAATATGGTAATCTATGAAGCGCCGGTATGTATCATGTTTTATTAGCATTTGCACGACACAATCCTTGGTTATGGGCTAAGGCAGAGGCGGCGGCGGAACGGCTGGGGCGTGGCGGCGGCGGGGGAAGGGGGCGAAGGCAACCCGCTAGCGAGCGGGGACAAGATAACGCGCAGGAGATAGCGCCAAGAAATATGTCCGACACCGCCTCCTGAGCGCGCCGCGGCGGGCACGAGCCGGCGACGGCGTGGCCGCAGCCGCCGCCGCACACCGCCTTTTTCTGGACGCGCAGGCCGTTAACGACAAAAGTGTTGCGAAATATAACGCAGTACTTAAAACTTGTAAAACGGCATTAAAAGCGCGCTCCCCGCTGCCTCCTGTCCTCCCCCCACCGTCAAACAAGAGCAGCGGCGGCGCACACGCGCCTGTGAGGAATAGTGTAATTCTTTTACTAAGCCCCCGCCAGGGAGAAAACAGGTTTAGAACAGGGACCGCGGAGCGGTTTATCGTCGCTATAAAGCGACGAATTTCGGCACGCGTAAACTTCGAAGACTTAATTAGTTTTAAGGGCTGTTAAGAAACGCCGCAACATTCGCCCTTCTTGCCCAGGTGACGGTATTAGCGGCCGTTACGATTTCCTGGATCTCGTTCCTGCTATCTGCCGCGACGATCTAACTGCAGCCCCCGTGCTTAGATGCGTCCTCGGGCTTTCTCGTATCTCGAGACGGTGCAAGAGGTGTTGTAGACATCTGCTACTGAAGCTTTTTGGTCAGTGTCCTGATTGCCCTAAAACGCTTCCTACAGTTCAACTGGTAGTGGAGCAGTGAATAACATGGTGCAATGACAAATCCAGTAGAATCATGATTGTCCTAAAGCGCTTCCTGCAGTTCATCTGGAAGTAGAGCAGTGAATAAGATGGCGCAATGACAAATCCAGTAGAATCATATTCCACGAAATAGGGATCTGATAATGCGTTTTCCCTTCATTTTATCAAATAACGTCAGTTGTATATCGAGGTGATTCCTTCCGTAATGCCAAATTAACTTCCTTCTCTCATCTTTCTAATCGTGAACTAGTGAGCTACGTCACCAATGACTTCGCAGTGTCACAAACTACGAGGGCCATCCACAAAGTACATTACGTTTTGCAATTAAAAATAAACAAAGTATTGGAATTTTTTTATTATGTACAGATGAAAGCCACACTTAAATACTACTTTTCTACATAGTTGCCTTTTAAATTAAGGCACTTATCGCAGCGATGGACGAGCTTGGAAATTCCTTCGTCGTAAAATTCGGCCGCCTGCGCCCTCCACCACGTAATCATTGTCTTTTGGGACAGAAAAAGGTGTGGTTTTTGTGGATTTCCTGGAAAGAGGCACTACAATATACTCTCAAACGTATTGCCAAACTCTGCACAACCTCAGAAGAGCAATACAAAACAAGCGCAGGGGAAAGTTGGGCTCAAAGATCTTGCTGATTCACGACAACGGCCGGGCCCACACGGCAAATGCCACTCGTGAAGTTCTCGAATCTTTTAAGTGGGAGTGGTTTCCACATCCTCCGTACAGTCCCGACCTGGCACCGAGCGACTTCCACTTATTCCCAGCAATGAAGAAGTGGTTGGCTATGCAGCGTTTTGATGACGACGCACAGCTTCAAGAAGAGGTGGTAGAATGCGCAGGCGGCCGAATTTTACGACGAAGGAGTTTCCAAGCTCGTCCATCGCTACGATAAGTGCCTTAATTTAAATGGCAACTATGTAGAAAAGTAGTATTTAACTGTGGCTTTCATCTGTATATAATAAAAAATTTTCCAATACTTTATTTATTTTTAATTCCAAAACGTAATGTACTTTGTGGATAGCCCTCGTATAACTCAGAAGCTTTAATTAAAAAAAAGTTCACAGGCATTAATGAAGCAAGTTACCTGAAACGCCGTAGCGTTCCTTTCTTTTTTTCTTTAAGAAAGGACAACAAAAGAAAGCACTCCGTCTTCAGGCCACAAGTGGCCTATCGGGACCATCCGACCGCCGTGTCATCCTCAGAGGAGGATGTGGATAGGAGGGGCGTGGGGTCAGCACACCGCTCTCCCGGTCGTTATGATGGTATTCTTGACCGAAGCCGTTACTATTCGATCGAGTAGCTCAATTGGCATCATGAGGCTGAGTGCACCCCGAAAAATGGCAACAGCTCATGGCGGCCCGGATGGTCACCCATCCAAGCGCCGACCATGCCCGACAGCGCTTAACTTCGGTGATCTCACGGGAACCGGTGTATCCACTGCGGCAAGTCCGCAAAGAAAGAACAACGGATTCACAAATTTATTCTGTCAAGAATTTCCTTTTACAGTGAAATGACAAAAGTCATACAATAGCTACCTGCACATTTACAGATGACGCTAGTATCGCGTACACAAGAATGTAAAAGGGCAGTGATTCGGCTGAGGTATCATCTGCAATCAGGTGATTCATGTGAAAGGGTGTGCGATGTGATTGTGGTGGTATGACGGAAATTTACAGACTTTGAACGCATTGTTAGAGAATTCAATACTCCGAGATCCACACTCTCAAAAGAGTGAGCTGAGAATGCCAAATTTCAGGCATTACCTTTCACCGCGAACAACGCAGTGGCCAACGGTCTTCGCTTAACGACCGAGAACGGAGGCGTTTGCGTAGAGATGTCAGTGGTGAGAGACAAGCAACACAGCGTGAAATAACTACAGAAATCAGTGTGGGACGTACGACGAACATATCAGGTAGGACATTGAGGCGCAATTTGGCGTTAATGGGCTGTGGAATCAGACAACCAACGGGGGTGCCTTAGCTAACATCACGAGATAGCCTGCACCGCCTCTTCTCGGCTCGTGATCATATTGGTTGCACCCTTGACTACTGGAAAACCTTGGCCTGGTCGAATGAATACAGATTTCAATGGATAACAGCTGACAGTAGGGTTAGAGTGTGGCACAGACCCCACGAAGCCATAGACCAAAGTTGTCAAGAAGGCAATGTGTAAGCTGGTGGTTGCTCACAATTGGTGAGAGTTGTGGTTACATGAAATGTAGTGGCTTCTCTGATCCAACTGAACCGATAATTGACTGGAAATGGCTATGTTCGGCTACTTGGAGACCATTTGCAACCACTCATGAACTGCATATTCTCAAGCAACGATTTGTTATGGATGACAGTACGCCATGCCACCGGGCCACAGTTGTTCGCAGTTGGTTTGATGAACATCCCGGACAATTCGAGTGAATGGTTTGGTCACCCAGATCTCCCCATATGATTCACATCGAACACTTATGGGATGTAATCGAGACGTCAGTTCGTCCGCAGAATCCTACAGCGGTAACACTTTCGTAATTATGGACGGCTGTAGAGGCAGCTGAGGACTTCCAACGACTTGTTGAGTCCATGCGACGTCGAGTTGCTGCACTCCGTCGGGCGAAAGAAGCTCCGACACGATATGAAGAGGTATCCAATGACATTTGTCAAATTGTTTAAATGACTCTGAGCACTATGGTCATCAGTCCCCTAGAACTTAGAACTACTTAAACCTAACTAACCTAAGGACAACCCACACATCCATGCCCGGGGCAGGATTCGAACCTGCGACCATAGCGGTCCCGCGGTTCCAGACTGAAGCGCCTAGAACCGCCCGTCACAAAGGACGGCTGATTTTTGTCACCTCAGTTTATATGCCATTGGTAGAAAATCAAAAAACTCTTTTCCTGGTAATCACAGAAAGCATTTAATTCATGAAGAAGCTTCTGGAATCCTGTTGAATGCTAATTTTATGTCGCTGTCAACAAATAAAGAGATTGATCTTCAGTTATCACATAATTAAGTTTGTTCCATTCACCTCTTTGAGCTCTCATAGAGCGGACCTAAATTTTGTTCTCTCTGTTTCCTGGCAATTAATCACGTTGCTTGTTATACCTACTCGTGTTAATTATTTAAAAGAATAATCACCGTCATTATCTCCTTGTCATGTAAGTAATTTTTGTTGTTTTCTAATAATTTGTAGAGGTCAAATGCGAGGAGTCTGAGGCGAATTGTCGATGATGAAGCGATCGATAACTACTCGTGTTCTCTTGTTAACTCTCCATTAAATGGAGTGAGAACAGGCCCACATTAAAGTATAGTGATACTGGCCGATCTAAGGCAACTAAATTTTTAAACCTTAGATTGATCAACAGGTTTGCACATCTCGATGTCTCTAAAAAGAGAAATTTAACTTCATCGTCATAGGGACCTGCATTCTCGTTACGATTGTTCAAAGGCGAGGTTATATTTTCTTCGCAACGTATTGTAATGTTACTTATTGAGAAACAATTCTTGAAACATCTCAGTACACGATACGGCGCGATTCTTTGCGTTTCCACTCGGAAATTAAGGATCATAAAAGAAACGATATATTTAAGTTGGACAAACAGTCAAGGTTTTTGAAAACTGGTTTCCATCTTCGTGTTTGGTCGCACAGGAGAGATTGCAGGAATTACCGTGCAGTTCGTTGTAATTGAGTGTAATGTGTCTCATGAAATCTCTATGAAAATCTCCAAGTGGCGTAAATGAGCTGAGGATGCTGAAATCCATTCTTCCTACATTTTGCGTGCTACTACATCCACACTTACATGGTTACTCTGTAGATCGCACTTAAGTTCCTGGTAGAGGATTCTTCAAACCACCTTCACACTATTTCTCTGCCATTCAAAAAAAATGGCCCTGAGCACTATGGGACTTAACATCTGAGGTCATCAGTCCCCTGGTACTTAGAACTACGTAAACTTAACTAACCTAAGGACATAACACACATCCATGCCCGAGGCAGGATTCGAACCTGCGACCGTAGCGGTCGCGCGGTTTCAGACTGAAGCGCCTAGAATCGCTCGGCCACAACGGCCGGCCTCTGCCATTCAACTCTCGAACAACGCGTAGGAAAAATGAACGCTGTAATCTTTGTATACGTGATCTGAATTCTCTTATTTCATTACGATCATAATTTCTTCGTATGTGGATTGGCGACAGTAAAATGTTTTCGTATTCAGAGGAGAACTTTAGCCATTGAATTTTTGTGAAAAGATCTTGTAGCAACGGAAAACGGCTTTGTTTTCATGATTGCTACCACAACATGCTTATCTATCCGCGAAATTTTCTCCCCTATTTCGATATCATACAAAACGAGCTGCCCTTCTTTCAACTCTTTCGACGTCCTCCGTCAATCCTGTCGGGAGGGATCGCACACCGCGCAGCAATACTCTAGCATAGGACAAACATACGTAGTATAGCTAAGTATTCTGGCAGTAAGACGACGTGGTCTGTGGTTTGCCTTCACCACAATGTTATCTATGAGATCATGACAGATTCAGTTGTTCGTAATTGTAATTTCTAGTTTTTTAACTGAATTGAAAGCCTTTAGATTTGTGTGATTTATCGTGTAAGCGAAATTTGACTATTAGTCATACGTACATCCTTTGAAACAAATGTTAGTTGCAATATGAGAAATTCAACTCACTGTTTTGATGAACCTGTGCATGGAATTTGCGATATACAGCAAGACGATGTGGAAATCTCCTCAGTATCTCAGAAATAATTCAAGTATGTTTAGATCCATAAGGCATCTGCAGAGAAAAAGAAATTTCTGGCAATTTGAACACTCGAAAGCGGTTACCCAGTATTCGAGTATAGTTGCGTCTGGTGCAGTCTGTTACCAACAAGGACTCTTGAATACAAATGTTAGTTCAATGAAGTGAATGTGTCTTGGCATCATTATGCAACAGTCGCATCTCGTATGCACGAAACGAAAACATTTGTGGAATATATGTAGAAAATCTTCAGGAATCTGTTATTAAACTGTTGGGAAGTGTTACACCTTGAATACATTGACCGAACGCTACCAAACTAATTCTCCGGTGCTTCCATGCCAATGGAAATATGTCGATTATTGTTTCAGTCCATTTCACTCGCATTCTTTCTTATTTTGTTCAGTGAAGAAAGTAGCCGAAACTAAATCAGAAAAATAGTGTTCATGTATGATGGCTATTGGGTGTGTCTAAAGTGATTGAAACTTTTCAGATGATAGTTCCCACACAGCAGGCCCAAAAGACGTACACGTGCAGCTTAACGCCATACATCGGGCTTAGACAGAAGTCGAATTATTGTCATTAGGGACGTAGAAGCATCATCCCGACAGATCGCACTTACAGTTAGCTCCACACTGAGGTGACAAGACACATGGGACGGCGATATGGACGTATACAGATGGCGGTAGTTCTCGTACATAAAGTGTAAAAGGGAAGTGCAATGGCGGAACTGTCATTAGTGCTTAGGTGGTTCATGTGAAAAGGTTTCCGACATGATTATGGCCGAACTACGGAAATTAACAGATTTTGAACGCGGAATGGTAGTTGGAGCTAGACACATTAGATAACCCATTTCAGAATCGTTAGGGAATTCAGTATTTCGACATCCACAGTGTCACGTGTATGCCGGCAATATCAAATTCCAGGTATTGCCTCTCAACACGGGCAACGACCGAGAGCAATCGAGTTTGCGTAGAGTTGTCAGTGCTAAAGGACAAGCAACACTGCATAAAATAACAGCAGAAATCAATTTGAGATATATGATGAACATATTCGTTAGGATTGTGCGGCGAAATTTTGCGTTAATGGGCTATGGCAGCAGACGGCCCACGCGAGTGCCTTTGCTAACTGTACGGCATCGCCTGGAGCGCCTCTCCTGGGCTTGTGACCATATCGGTTGGACTCTAGATGACTGGAAAACCGTGGCCTGGTCTGATGACTCCCTATTTCAGTTGGTAATAACTAATCATAGGGTTCGAGTGTGGCGCAGACTCCACAACAAAGCCATGCACCCAAATTGTCAACAAGGCACTGTGCAAGCTTTTGGTGCCTCCATAATGGTGTGAGCTGTGTTTACATTACGTGGACTGGGTCACTGAGTGTAAACGGCTATGTTTGGCTTCTTGGAGACCATTGCTGCCATTCGTGGACTTCTTGTCCCAAAACAACGATAGCATTTTTATGGCTAAAAACGCGCCAGATCACCGGGTCACAATTGTTTACGAATGGTTTGAAGAATATTCTGGACAATTAGAGTGAATAATTTGGTCACCCAGAGTGCCCGACATGAATTCATCGAACAGTTTTGGGACATAATCGAGAAATCAGTTTGCGCGCAATATCCTGCACCGGCAATACTTTTGCCATTATGGACGCTATTTATGCAGCATGGCTCAATGTTTCTAGGGGGAAATTCCAACGACCTGCCGAATCCACAATACTTCGACTTGTTGTACTACGCGATGAGAAAGGTGGTCCGACATGTTATCCCATGACTTTTGTCCCTCATTGTATTGCAATGTCTGTAGAACAAGTCGCGACGAGGTGGACTCAGGGTAACAATTTGGTCTTAAGAAAAAGTGTGGATCCTTCTAGGACTAAATCGCAAGAAGGTCACGGGATTGTTCGACTGTGTCCGACGAAAAACCGCTTTAAAGCGGCTGAAATATGGGCGGAAGTAACATACAGATTGTAACCATTAACTGTCGGGAACAGGTAACTGCAAGCTGGGTTGAAATCTCCATTTTCCATGCGTCGTTTACCGCTGACACCATACCCTAGACAACAGAAACTTGCACGATGCAGAGCCACGGTTAATCAGGATACTCAGTGGCATTTTGTGGTGTTGAGCGACGAGTCCCGCTTCTGTCTGCACCGGTCAGATCGATGCCAACAAGTCCGCAGTAGGTCTGGAGAAAAGTCACAGCAAGCAGGGATTCTCATCCAAACTTCTCCAACTTCTGGAATGATCTCACAGGGAGCTATTGGATATCACAACAGAATTGATTGCTGAAGGGTTGCTGTATGCTCAGCAGGATATGTGCGAAGAATGGAAAACCCTGTTGCCACATCCTTCACGGCAAGGTAAAAAATGGCATATTCCAGCAGCATAGTGCAAGACCCTTGCCACTCCACTTCACTTCACACCACCAACATCTTTGGAGTGTAAGGGTGCTTGACTTTTCTGGACCTCTGATTTCTCTCTCTGGGCTGTGATGGTAAGGCGTATAAATTCATGCCTGCATCAAGCCAGCGATCTTCACGAACTGTCTCAGCATCGGTTTCAGGCATACCATAAAATTTCACAAGAATTTGTAGGCTGTCTGTTTTCATGTCACATTGAATACATGAGTGTTCCATGCCCTTGGGGATCATATCACATATTGATATCGATGCTGGTCAGTTACAGATGGAATGAGAATACAATCATTTAATACCCTTTACGTCGTCAAGAAGTCCACAAAATTCAACCAATGTCATACTGGTATTTCACGGCGTAAGACCTTCTACTCCCGTCAGTGTAATTTGATGGCAAGCGAACTGATTTCCCCGTACAAGAGACTGCCTCACTGCCTTCACCATTTTCTACTGAGGTTGGTGAAAGGAAGTCCTCGTAATATATCCTGTATTCGTATGTTGTCTCACTTTCCCTGCACTGTGATAGTAGTGCATTGTATCAGAAATCAAATTAGATTTTTCTCTGTTTGATTTACTAGACTTTAGAAATACTACCCTACAGTTCTCTTAATCAAAACAGTTAAATAAATAAAATTTGTTTACTCCTTTTTGAATACAGATTTATACTCGATTTCTTTAGTTTCATTGACATACGTTATGATGGGAGGATTCAGGACGAACGGCCGGATCGTTGTGTAAGACATGAATACACGTTAAATGATGATGAAAATCGATTTCTCGGTTTTAACATTAGGAAACTTACGATCTGTGTCCTTCGCTAGGGAGACTTGCTGCCAAGTACATTTGTGTAATATTCACATTTACATTTAAATATACAGTTTGTAATCAGGGTAGGACTTTGCGGCCACCGTGTTCTTTTATTTCTCAAAATTTTGTCGTTTATTAGACCTTAGCTATGTCAGTAATAAATTCATTAGACACTGCGGTTATGTCAGCAAAGCAAGTTACTGCGTGGCTCTGCATTCGCGATAAAAACTCTTGATGACATGGAAAATTTCTGCCAGATATACTGAACATGCGTCTCACAGAAAAACTGTTCATAATTCATTTTTCACGCCGCTGTAATAAAGGACGTGTATCCTCCTGATCTTAGTCTTACCTACGGAAGAAAATTCCACCTGCTGAAACGTCCAAGTTTCTTCGGAAAGCATATCTTATTTACAAACGGATAAAGTATCACAGGACATGTTCAAAGTAGCCTTTGTTGTAAGCTGTAACGAAAGGAGTAGACCTCACACTGTAAAATGTAAACTAACTCAGCTAGTACATAGCACAGAGATTTCAACGTTACTCACAAAACAATGGAACTGATGATATGGCTAACTCTCTTTCGTTGCCAAGCAGTTATTGTGTCTCTAAATAAATCATAGACCCTCAAGGAACAAAACCGTCCTATCGAGAATCATTTCGAAACTGGTGGGTCACTGAACACCACGTTAAGAGCTTACGGTGGTCACTGCAATCGGATTGCAGGAAAGCTAGACACATAGGGGTTTTAAGTTTACGTCGGTTCCTCGTCTTATTTTTGTGCCAGGAAGAGACATAGCAGTCCATCGCTAAATGATGTAGCCGTTAAATTGAGGCCATTACTTTTGATTGTGTCATTAGTCTTATTGCCAATATAGAGATTCTATCCTTGTCGTTAGTGAGATTGCGAGAAAAATCCTCTGCTGCTAACGATTCTTTCTTGCTGTTCAAAGAGTACAATGCTTGAAGATAAACACTATTTCAAGGGCTGAAAGTTTGAAAATAGTTTAGTCTGTGTTTAAGATACCGTGGCAGCATAAAAATATATTAATCTGAAGAGAAACGAGTAACAGATTTTGATCGTGTGAGATAACGTCTTCAACATTTTGCTTTGCTCCAAAAATCGTCATAGCATTCCTCTAGAAATATTTATAAAAGTTTGAATGATCTACATTGAAGTGAATGATGGTTGCTTATAAAATACTCTTCATCTTTCGTCCTCTGCCGAAATTTTAATGTACAACTTTAAGTCATATTACATATCTAGGTTAGAGGATTTGAGGAAACTGCAGAAAGGGCGTCCGTCTAAAAGGGGGCAGGTAAAACTAAGTAAGGTAGTTGTAGAAACGATCGCTATTGTAGTTGTAAATTGTCGTAGTTGTGTCGGGAAAGAACCAGAGCTCCAAGCCCTAAACGAAAGCACTGAAGCTCAAATACTGTAGTTATAGCTACGGAAAGCTGGCTAAGGCCGGAAATAAATTCCTCCGAAATTTTTCAAAAGACCTAACAGTGTTCAGAAAGGATAGATTAAATACACTTGGTGGTGGCGTATTTATTGCTGTCAGAAGTAGTTTACCTTGTAGTGAAATTGAAGTCTAGTTCCTGCGAAATAGTATAGGTAGCGAAGGAAAATAGGAGTAATCCGCTGAATTACAGACCTATATCACTAACGTCGATTTGCAGTAGCGTTTTGGAAATTATACTGTATTCGAACATTATGAAGTACCCAGAAGAAAACGATTTATGGGCACATAGTCAGCACGGATACAGAAAATATCGTTCTTGTGAAACACAACTAGCTCTTTGTACTCACGAAGTAATGAGTACTATCGATAGGGGATGTCAAGTTGATTCCATAGTTTTAGATTCCCAGAAGGCTTTCGACACCGTTCCTCACACAAGCGTTTTCTAACCAAACTGCGTGCCTATGCAACATCGCTTCAGTTGTGCGTCTGGATTAGTGATTTCCTGTCAGAAAGGTAACAGTTTGTAGTAATAGTCGGAAAGTCATCGAGTAAAACTGAAGTAATATCCGGCGTTCCCCAAGGAGGTATTATAGGCCCTGTATTGTTCCTGATCTATATTAACGACAAAGAAGACAATTCCAGTAGCCCTCTCAGGTTGTTTGCAGATGATACTGTCATTTACCGTCTTGTAAAGTCATCAGATCAGATGACCAAAGCGTATTGTAAAATGATTTCGATAAGATGGTGCAGAAGTGGCAGTTGACCCTGTATACAAAAAAAAGTGTGAAGTTACTCACATGGGTACTACAAGAAATCCGCTAAATTTCGATTACATGAGAAGTCACACAAATCTGAAGGCTGTAAATTCAACTAAATACTTAGGGATTACAATTACAGATAACCTAAATTGGAACGATCACATAGATAATGTTCTGGGTAGACCAAACCAAAGACTGTTATTCATTGGCAGAATACTTACTAGGTACAACAAATCTATTAAACAGACTGCTTACACCACGCTTGTCCTCCCTGTTCTGGAGTATTGCTATGCGGTGTGGGATCAGCATCAGGTGGGACTGTCTGATGATGTCGAAAAAGTTCAAAAAAAGGCAGCTAGTTTTGTAATTAGGGCAATTGTGCATCAGACATGATACGTGAATTGGAGTGGCAATCATTAAAACAGAGGCGTTTTTCGTTGCGACGGGATCTTCTCATGAAATTCCAATCCCCAGTTTTCTCCTCCGATTGCGAAAAAATTCTGTTGGCAACAACCTGTATAGGGAGAAATGATCATCACGATAAAATAGGACAAATTAGGACTCGCACAGAAAAATTTAAGAGCTCGTTTTTCCCTCACGCCGTTCGAGAGTGGAACGGTAGAGTCAACTTGAAGGTGGTTCATTGAACCCTCTGCCAGGCACTTTATTGTGAATAGCAGAGTAATCACGTAAAGGTAGATGTAGATAGCACCCAACGAAGTTATTTGTGACGTTATTAGTAATATTGTATCTAATTTCTTGTTGTATGTGCCAGGGGAAAGGTTGTGGCATTATTGTGCAATCACTGAGACGCATCGGGTGATTGTTGCATCACCTACAATGCCAGTTAGCCAATGAACTTCTCCAAATAAACAAAGCCGATATTTAGCACTAAAATGGCTATTTTACACTCAACCATTTATCGACAGAACAGAATTTAAGTCATGAGGCCGTGCTTGGCACATACATGCACTTATCTCGCTAGTCTCTTAGATTCATTCAACTTTCCAAGTGTAAACCATGCTTTCTGAAAACTCAGAAAGCATTAAAAATCATCAAAAATAACTGAAATGTTATTTCTAAAGAAATGCATAACATACTATAGCAAAATATAACTCATTTTTGACCATTTAGATTGAGGTATTTTGCAGCTTCCGTTAACCACTTCAGGTTGATCTAATAAAAATATGGCCAATAGATATCTTACCCCATGTGTGTTCGATTGTAAATTATGATAAAACTCAAATCTTCCTTTCTTCCTGAAACAACATCCCAGTCTTGTTAAAACAACGGTGCAAGACAACCAGTATTCTGTAAGCCTGTCATCAGCTGCGATGAGGGTCCCTAAACGTTGTGGTTTTCGAACAAACAAGACCCAATCATTTTCTGCGTATCTCCACATGGAGCCATAAATTTACTGTAAGTTAATGACATTGTTTTCGTAAAGACTTCAACTAAGTGCAAAATACTGTTTACTGGATCAACGAGACATGCAGGTTCAGAGTAATTTCAGTCGTTTACTTGTTAGCACTTGTTGATGAAATATTAGTCTGAAAGTGGCTGTCACGTGTATGCAGTAAGCTGAATTTTACAGATTTTATTTAATAGTGTCAGGAACTTACACTATAATTTTCATAAATAAAAATAATCCAATCCTGGCAGGTAATGGCGTCGGCTAATTATATACTGCACAAATATACATGAAGTATAAAACTAGTTCACTTGCTTCCTTAGTGGTACCAGTTACGTTCTAGGAGGAGAATGTAGTTCGGCATAACTGCAGACAATGAGGGGGTTCACTTACTCTTCTTCAGTTCCTTCTCATAATGTAGAATCGCAGGCCAATCTCCATCTTCACACGTTGCTCTTCGTTCTGCCAACTCCAGGACGCAGTCTGTTGAGCGTGTTCCACCAAGAGCATCTTTCCTCTTGACCTGAAAAAAAAATGGTTCAAATGGCTCTGAACACTATGGGACTTAACATCTATGGTCATCAGTCCCCTAGAACTTAGAACTACTTAAACCTAACTAACCTAAGGACATCACACAACACCCAGTCATCACGAGGCAGAGAAAATCTCTGGCCCCGCCGGGAATCGAACCCGGGAACCCGGGCGTGGGAAACGAGAACGCTACCGCACGACCACGAGCTGCGGACTCTTGACCTGAAGATTGGCTTCTAGAAAGCATGATCCGTCCCGAATCATGGCTCGATGTGGAACGCCATGAATTTATTCTGAAATGCGAAGATGATTCAGTGAGGCTTTCTTTCACGTGAAGGAAGCTCTTTCTTGACTAGAGCCTTTGACTTTCAGATAGTCTAACGGCAGACTAAACCATGTGGATTCGGCTCCACCTATTAGGCAATCTAGTAACTTTTTTATTGATCAAATACGTTCCAGCACACGTGTACCAACATAATTAACTCATGTTATTTTCAGGACTGGAAAAAATATGACATGTTTTATATCTGTTTTGACCATCGTCCCATTCTTTAAAATGTTTTGTTCTGGAGTACCTATTTTACATTGTCATCTAGTTATTATCTGCAGCACCATGCCAATTTCGTGATGAATGGCAAGATATGACACTTTAAACAAGTCTTTTTGATATATAGTTCTGTGGAATAAGGTAACGATCACAACAGAAATAAAATTTAGAACTAATTTTCATTTCAATGAGTATTGCTTATTTTCCAGATCCCCATATGTGCACAAACATCTTTAGGCAGTAAAATGTTTAGTTGTTTGCATAATAAGAGGACTTAAACACCCATACGTTAAGAATAAAGGAAACAATGTCGTCATTGTCACCAGTGTCGGTACAGCGTCGTTAACTAATCCAGAACCCCCCAAATGAGTCAGAATGGAGTTTAATAACTTCTGTACGAACCCCAAGCTAAGCTGTTTGGATGCACGTATTCCATACAGAGACTCCCCTGGAGTGTGGATAGAAAAGGACGATCTATGTATTATTGAAGTGAAATACAACAAGATCAAGTTCATTTATTGGATTGATGATATCGATCACTTCGTAACAAAATGCTTTAGTTTCAAGACTCTCTTCCACGATACTCCTCAGTGAAGTGCTATTGCCAAACAGAAAATTCCTCAACTTAACAGATATGTCCATAGGAGTTTTTGAGAAAATATAAGTATTAACAGCGGCTAATAACATTATTCAGTATATCTAAAGGGAAACAATACTGAAAAGATGAAGGTTTATTTCTACGAAACTGTTCCCAAGCTGCTGTATAATTAACTACAAATACAATTATCGTGACATGCTAATCCAAAACTGATATATTAGAAATTTCATTTCTTTTATTACTAGTATTCACTCTGTGATTATGCCACAGCTCGATCGTTTTCTTTTCTTTCCTCTTGTTCAAGTAATTTTCAAATGGGATACCAATGATAGAAGTTGTCATAGCTTCCCTCTAATAATGTACATCCTTTGAATTGAGTATCTGACCTGCATATTACACTCCTGGAAATTGAAATAAGAACACCGTGAATTCATTGTCCCAGGAAGGGGAAACTTTATTGACACATTCCTGGGGTCAGATACATCACATGATCACACTGACAGAACCACAGGCACATAGACACAGGCAACAGAGCATGCACAATGTCGGCACTAGTACAGTGTATATCCACCTTTCGCAGCAATGCAGGCTGCTATTCTCCCATGGAGACGATCGTAGAGATGCTGGATGTAGTCCTGTGGAACGGCTTGCCATGCCATTTCCACCTGGCGCCTCAGTTGGACCAGCGTTCGTGCTGGACGTGCAGACCGCGTGAGACGACGCTTCATCCAGTCCCAAACATGCTCAATGGGGGACAGATCCGGAGATCTTGCTGGCCAGGGTAGTTGACTTACACCTTCTAGAGCACGTTGGGTGGCACGGGATACATGCGGACGTGCATTGTCCTGTTGGAACAGCAAGTTCCCTTGCCGGTCTAGGAATGGTAGAACGATGGGTTCGATGACGGTTTGGATGTACCGTGCACTATTCAGTGTCCCCTCGACGATCACCAGTGGTGTACGGCCAGTATAGGAGATCGCTCCCCACACCATGATGCCGGGTGTTGGCCCTGTGTGCCTCGGTCGTATGCAGTCCTGATTGTGGCGCTCACCTGCACGGCGCCAAACACGCATACGACCATCATTGGCACCAAGGCAGAAGCGACTCTCATCGCTGAAGACGACACGTCTCCATTCGTCCCTCCATTCACGCCTGTCGCGACACCACTGGAGGCGGGCTGCACGATGTTGGGGCGTGGGCGGAAGACGGCCTAACGGTGTGCGGGACCGTAGCCCAGCTTCATGGAGACGGTTGCGAATGGTCCTCGCCGATACCCCAGGAGCAACAGTGTCCCTAATTTGCTGGGAAGTGGCGGTGCGGTCCCCTACGGCACTGCGTAGGATCCTACGGTCTTGGCGTGCATCCGTGCGTCGCTGCGGTCCGGTCCCAGGTCGACGCGCACGTGCACCTTCCGCCGACCACTGGCGACAACATCGATGTACTGTGGAGACCTCACGCCCCACGTGTTGAGCAATTCGGCGGTACGTCCACCCGGCCTCCCGCATGCCCACTATACGCCCTCGCTCAAAGTCCGTCAACTGCACATACGGTTCACGTCCACGCTGTCGCGGCATGCTACCAGTGTTAAAGACTGCGATAGAGCTCCGTATGCCACGGCAAACTGGCTGACACTGACGGCGGCGGTGCACAAATGCTGCGCAGCTAGCGCCATTCGACGGCCAACACCGGGGTTCCTGGTGTGTCCGCTGTGCCGTGCGTGTGATCATTGCTTGTACAGCCCTCTCGCAGTGTCCGGAGCAAGTATGGTGGGTCTGACACACCGGTGTCAATGTGTTCTTTTTTCCATTTCCAGGAGTGTATACTGGGCTAGTAAATTAGCGCCGGCCGCTGTGGAAGAGCGGTTCTAGGCGCTTCAGTGCGGAACCGAGCTGCTGCTACGGCCGCAGGTTCGAATTCTGCCTCGGGCATGGATGTGTTTGATGTCCTTAGGTTTAAGTAGTTCTAAGTCTATGGGACTGATGACCTCAGATGCTAAGTCCCATAGTGCTTAGAGCCATTTTTTTTTTAGTAAATTAGCGACCCCCGTCGAGCCATAGCAGCAACAGGCGTACTGTTAGCCTGAGGATGGAGACCCCTTGTGGACTGCCTACATCGAGTTCCAAGAACCGCGTTACGGCCACAGGACAGCTCCCTAACCACAGATGGGCCCAATTGTAGTTTCTGTCACCGCACCTCTCACCAATGTACCGCAGACGGCGTGTTGACGCAGCAAGATGCCTTTACCCCATCAACTGGACAGACGTATGGAACGCCAGCCACACACAATAGCTTGCAGCTATGTGGAATAAAGATAATAGCTGGAACTGAGGAAGACCTCCGCATTTTTTTATGCAGCGGCGTATTCAATGAAATTGTCCCCGCAGCGCTTGCTGACAGCGGGCCAGACACTAATTATGAAATAACTAAGTGCAAGCAGTCGGCATAGTAGATAATATCTTGCCAGATCCATTGGAGTGAAAAATTTGCGAGACGTTGTGCCCGGTTTGAAAAACTCCGGCTCAGCTTTCTGATACTGGCGCACGGAAGTTATTAACTCGATTTATGAAGAAGAGAGCGGGATATACGGCGATTGGACAGTGCTTAAATAGTAGACAAAGTGGACTACTTTCCAAGAAAGGGATATATGGGCTTGCTTGCAGTGGCCTGAGCCCATCTTTTCTCGACAGTGTGAGTTTGTTACGAAATTGTGACAATTTTCTTGACTTGCAAAAATTAAATATTGGCTAGCAGCCTAAATAAACTTTTTGGAAGACTGCGGGCGAGGTATGTTACGTAGCAAGAAGCTTGTCTAACCAACTTCCTGATTGGGAAGTAGATGATTTGGGGTTTTCTCCACAGAGAGCTCGTAGGAGTGTCTTTTTCAGAGATAATTATTACCTCTTATTAGCTTTAGAACTTCTGGACAGAGTAATGAGTCTTCCTGATGAGATATGGACCCACTCTTATCTGGGATCCCATCTTCTACATGAGTACTTGACTTCTGTTTTAGAGAAAGGGAGACAGGAATCCTCCTTCACTGTAGAATTTTTGGCCTTGATGTTATAGACTCTGCTTGGCGGGTGCACTCCAGCTTCTAATGAGGAAGAATTATGGTAAGTTCACTTTTCCAAGGCGAATGTGAGATGTGAGTGACGAGACAGCATAGTTGCATTTCTTTCTAAAGTTGAGGCTACCTTGCTTGGTGGTCCCATTGCGCCTCCATCTGAGTTGGAAGGCATCTGTTCACTTCCCCTACAGTAGGGGAGACGAGTAGCCCATTGGTGTTCCACCAGGACTACTTACAGCATGCGACGGACACCTGCCTTCATCCAACCAACCATTCAAGGGTGCGCGACACGCGCACCGAACGGAGCTACTCAACGCAGACCCTGCTACTTGGTACCATAGCAGCAGACTGCATGTCACCATTTGAGGCCGACTCCTCAGGGAAGATTCAGGAAAGTACTGTCTGCAGTCTGCAATGACCCGCCTACTCACCAGCCTCCTGAGATGAAAACGACGACAAACACACGGCGAACAGGCTCAGACAGAGCTTGTTTCTGATACTAATGTCCACACGGGCATTGCATCACTACAACAGACAGTTCTGCTACCCATGTGACACAATAAACTCAACGTATCTTCCTTCCGTGTAAGTAATCCTGGACATAATCCAAAACTTTATGACCATTTCCCATAATGACGTTGGATGCCGCCAGGTGGCGTTACGTGCACGTGATGCCGTAGCAGGAATATGAAAGCGGAGCGGACACGGACGGGGGATCACCCTAACAAAGATACGGGCTCCAAATAGGGAAATCCATTGAGATAAGCGACTTTGACAAAGGGCTGATTATTATCACGCAGAACCTGTGAACGAGTACTCGAGAGCGGCGAAATTGGTCGAATGTTCATATGATACTGTAGTGAGCATTTGCGGAAAGAAGTAGAATGACAATGAAACTATCACTAGGCACTAAATGGTTGGACGTCCACGCCTCTTCACAGAACGTGCGGTTCGGAGGCTTGTCTGTTCTGTAAAGAAGGATAGATGATGTCCTGTGGCATCTCTGCCGAAAGAGCGCAGTGCTTGAGCACGCACAAGTGTTTCGGAGTACACCGTTCACCTTACATTGTTGAACATAGAGCTCCGCCGCAGATCACATCTATGCATTCACATGCTGACCCACCGTCATCGTCAGGTACGATTGCAGTGGCACGGGACCATCGGGATTCGACCGTCGATCAATGGAAACGTGTCGGCTCTTCGGCTGACTCACATTTTTGTTTCACTAGATCGATGGTCATCTCCACAATGGCAGTCATCGAGGAGAGAGCGTCTCGAAACGTGTAGCGCGCCACTGACGCAGGTTGCTGGGAGCAGAATTATGCTATGGGAGACTTTCTCCAGCGCTTGCATGGGACCTGTGGTAGTAATCGAAGAACCTCTGACTGCTGCGAACCACCTGAATCTCTTTATGATTGATGTCTTCCTCGACGGCAATGTCGTCTTTCAGCAGTATAATTGTCCTTTCTCGGAGCCATAAACGTGCTACAGTGGTTCGAGAAGCATTGTAGTGAACTCACGTTGATGTCTCGGCGACCAGATTCACCTGATGTAAATCATGCGGAACCCATCTGGGTCACAATCGGGTGCCATCACTTCGTACGCAAAGCAGCAGCCTGTTATTTATGTGAAGTACATGGTCTGTGCGTAGGCAACTAATGACATATACCTCCACAAACCTCCCAACGATCTGTCGAATCCGTGATGAGCAGAATCAGTGCTGAATTTCGTTCCAAAGACGGACAAACAAGCTATAAAGCAGGTGGTCACAATGTTTTGGCTTATCAGTGCACATAATGCATTTCATGGACCAAGGAGGCTTTGCTTACCAGACAATTTGTACATGATGAGAATGCAGCTATGAACAGGGATAGGTGATAGATCGAAACTAAGCTACTGGCGTGTTCCACGTAAGAGGACATTTTCTACAAATAATGTTGGGCGTCCCACGATGAACTAGTAATCGAAGGTATACTTCTAGATTAAGTGAAAGGTAACTATTTCCTGCTTGAGTTGTTCGCAAACATTGTGGTGCTGTTGGAAAGTATACGCACTAGGCAAACGTGTTAAAGACAAGTGATACCAGAAACAAATGAAGGTTGGGACACACAGTTACTGGCTTGTACTTCTTGACGTTAATGTGGTGTCGTAGCTGTCTATAAAGACTATACACTGAATGACAGCTTGGTGTACTCCGTAGGGAGTAGACTAGAGAAACTTTGAGATGAGCTGAGTCTTTCCAAGACTGCCGCGCGGGATTAGCCGAGTGCACTCAGGCGCTGCAGTCATGGACTGTGTGGCTGGTCCTGGCGGAGGTTCGAGTCCTCCCTCAGGCATGGGTGTCTGTGTTTGTCCTTAGGATCATTTAGGTTAAGTAGTGTGTAAGCGTAGAGACTGATGACCTTAGCAGTTAAGTCTCATAAGATTTCCCACACATTTGAACATCTTTCCAAGACTGTCTTGAACTCCACATCGTCAATAAGACACTGAAAGTGAAATTCGCCCTGTCTCCAGTGACCCTAACTACGTGTCTCGTACCGACAAAGTGAAATATAATGAACCACGCTAGTGTGTCAAACTAAGAAATGCCTCAAGTTGGTAATAGGTAACGTGTGTTATCTGCTATTTCAGGAAATGACTGTTAAGTATTGATAACTAGCATTGGTGCTTGCTTATGTACACTTGTATATTATTACTGAAGAGAATGATACATCTACCAGTCCGGTGATACATTTTTTCTTACACCGTCACTGGTATGATAAGAAGGTCGTTATTTTACCCTTATATATTTAATGCAATGGTTGTACAATTATGTAAGTCTATTGCGTATTTTACGAAGCGTAGAGTCTCCCTGTGGAGAGAACAAAATTAGTGGTTTTATAACTTCAAGGAGTCTCAGGTTAATTCTCACTTGTTTTATCTGGTTTACAACTAAGAACAACTATTACTTTTTTGCGCACATCAGACACATATCGAAATTCCTTGATTTCATAAAAATATTTTACAAGACCACTTCATCAACTTTATATATCTGAGTCCTTAATTTTTTGATGATATTTTTCAGTATGTGTTGCTGATCTTTATGTTACATTCCTTTGTGAATGTAATTTGATTTTTAGTGTAAATGAAGTTAGAACTGTATTTCTAGATTTGAACGACGAAACTATGTATTGATATTTTTTTTAATTTTTTATTGGACTTTAGGGTTCTGTATTTAAACAAATGTTTTTCTTATTTGTGTCATGTGCAGTAATGAATGTGTGAGTGCTGGTCAAGTTAGTGCACTGTCCAAATAAGGAACTAACATGATTTACTAATACATGCTTTAATAAAGAATGAATGCGAGTAGTCAAGTAAATTTTCATTATCGTGGGAGTAAGCGCGGGTCAGTCAATAATGGGGGAAACCGCCAGGAGGTTGCTGCCCGTCTTTTCAGAAGAAAGCGCAGGAAGAGGTGGTCGCTACGAGCAGCGACAGACGCAGCTTTTGTCAGGACTGGCGAGGACCAGTGACCTTCCTGCAGCTTTAGCGTAATGCTATGCACTCTGTGCGAAATGGATCCAGGCCACATTCACGGAAGTAATTACTGTGGCGTGACAAGCACCCGCGTTCAAGGAGAGTCTTAGAAGTCGCCTTCCAGAAACGCTAGGCAAGGGGTGGTCAGTCAGAGATAAACATCTTAAGGTTTCGTGTGAAACGTCGATGCTGCTTTGTGAACAGGAATTCTTTCCTCTTTATAAACCACTAGGCTGACCTTTCGGCACCACTTGACATCAGGTGAATAACCTTTGGCCTAAAACGTTGTAAGAGAGCTACTCATTGGCTAACCTAAACAAATAGCACAGTAGGATAAGTCAGTACACCAGTTTCTCGGAAGGGCATACGTCGAGATCATCACATCGGCTAAAGCATCGAACTGGCTGAAGATTGGAAGAACAGCTCAGAACTGCATAAAAATTACAAGCCTGGGCCTGTAACAATTGGTTCATACAGCAAACCTTTGCATGGAGAGGAGATAGTTATCTTGCTAACAAAACTATTACTGGTCAACGTTTTGTAGAGCCGTTTTCATTGGTGCACGAGAACTGAGCGGACTTGCAGAGTGCAAAACGCAGGCAGTATCGCTAGAGGAAGAGAATACTTAATTCAGAGACTTCATCTGCAGTTCCGCGGGAGAGCTAAAATGTCTTAACCCGCAATAGATTACGGCGCCCACTATGCATCACGCATCTGAGTACATAACATGGTGAGAGATTGCGGCTTGCGTGAGCAATGTACGAGAATTAACGTGTGATTGTTGGTGTGTTTGGAATTAGCCTCAGAAACCAATGGTTTCACGAGTGATTGAAGGCTCATTGCACCTTAATCGAAAATGTTAGCTGCACATGTAGTTCTTTCATTCTTTCGACAAACTCGGCGAGTTACTGCGTGATCGTCGTGGAGTTAATTTCCCATAATTCACATGTAGTGAACTGTCTTGTCCCATTCACTTGGAGTATCCAGTTTTTGCCGAGATATTCACATGTTAGATTAGCATTGACTGATGTTAACAATTGGAAATTTTCTCTTGTCCTGCTTTACTTATGACTGAAATGATGCTGAAGTAATTTGTTATTCGTGTATACCAGCAGGGAACTTCATAGTTAGATTAACAATGTGTGTGCTATCTTTTCTGTAGTACAGCACTCATGTTTCATGTTTGCTGGGGCCACTCCTGTCCCGTTAGTTATCGTTACGTGACATCTTTTTCACTAATTGCTTATGAGTCCCTGGAAAGCGATCCAACTATCAGCCAGTGCAACCAATTCAGATCATTGTGTCATCCAAAGGGGTGCGTCGAAGGCTCACTCGACTCTCACAAAGAGCTCAAAATGGTTCAAATGGCTCTAAGCGCTATTGGGCTTAACATCTGAAGTCATCAGTCCCCTAAACTTAGAACTACTTAAAATTAACTAACCTAAGGACATCACACACATCCATGCCCGAGACAGGATTAGAATCTGCGACCGTAGCAACAGTGCGGTTCCGGACTGAAGCGCCTAGAACCGCTCGGCCACAGCTGCCGGCACACACCTCGTGTGTGGTTTCATTGACGAGAACACAGCAAAACCCATCACCCGATTTTCCAGAAACTTTCCTCAGTGGAAGAGGGGTCAAAATTTAGCGCCTAGTGATAGTTTCACTGTCCTTGTACCTCTTTCCGTAGATGCTGACGACAGTAGCACGTGACATTCAACCAGCTTCGCCGTTCTTGTTCACAGTCTCTGCCTAATAATAGTGTGCCCTTTTTCAACGGATTTTTCTTAGTGGATTTCCCCATTGGCATCCCATATCTTCCTGGGATGATCCCCCATCCGTGTCTGCTCCGCTTACGTGCTGTTTCTTCGGCATCATCTGCCCGCAACGCTACAAGGAGGCATCCGACTTCGCGGAGGGCAGTGGTCATGATGTTTTGGCTTATCTGTGTAAATTTGTATGGATGCAATTTTAATAATGATCAAAATTAGCTAGCCTCTGATATTTCTGCTAAGAAATCTATTCATGCAAGGAAGATGTTATAAACAGATGTATGGGACATTCCCGGAAAAAGTGAGAGGAGTACGAAACAGTTGTATTAATGCTCAGAAACTGAAAAAATGAAGTGAGTAAGAATCTGTTATACTGGTAAACTCCAATAACCTATTCTGCAGGAAAACAAGTGATACGACTCATGAATTTACACGGTTCTTAAAGGATACCTAAGCTAAATAGCGTGCTGTGAATGTATTACCAGGTGGTAACAGGGGACCTCCCTACAGCGAGGTGTTCGATTTTGTGAAACATCGTAACAGGTGAAACCTCTGTGTCAGATCGGTGCTTCAGCCTGAAAACATGCTTCTCACAGGCAATTCTCCTGCCAAAAGTATATATGAAGTGGTTTGGAAACAAAATTGCAATAATCTAAAGTGGTATATAACAGCCAACACCGATACCGATAACGCAAGTACTTCAGAAGTAATCGCAATAGTAAACTCTTCCCAAATAGCAGTGTATTATAAATCTTTATGAAAGGATTAGTTGCTCTACTTTGTCCCGAGCGCATGGGTGCGCATCTTCGATAGACTATAAACTCCCGTTCACCCTGTACCTCGACTGGGGCGTTCTATGTGCCTCTGTCTGTATACGGGAGTACTAAAATGTGAACCATTTTCTGCTGGAAACAGACGACTGTTGACTACTGAATCACGTTGGTTACTATGGTACCACCAGTTACTTCCAGTCATTCTTAAATACGATAACTTATCTCAACGAAAGGAACAGTAATATTCATAATACGGGGTGTTCAAAAAGTCTCCCCGCAGTGCCGTATGATTGTTAACCAAACGTGCCGTATGATTGTGGGTCCCACATTTTTCAACGAAACAATAAATGCACAACGATACTGCAGTGATATTCTGTACCCATTCATAGGAGAACTTGTGTTAAGTGAAATACTGAATGGTTATTTTCAACAAGATGGTGCAACCGCGCATACAGCACGCGTTTCTATTTCACTGCTTGCTGATGTTTTTGGTGATCGCATAACTTCACAGGGACTTTCACCTCCACGATCGCCTAACACCACCTGACTTTTTCTTCTGGCGTGCAGCGAAAGCAACTGTCTATAAAAACAGTCCAAATCCTTCGATGAATTCAAAACTGCAATATCCACTTTCACTGCTTCTGTTACAGAAGAAATGTTACAGCTTGTGTTTGGAAACATGATTAGACGAATTGAATTGTGTATTCAACAACGGGGGGGGGGGGGGGGGGGGGGACACTTTCAACATTTAATGTGAAAATTTGTAAGTAAAAATGCGGCACGCGCGGCTAACAATCATACGGCACTGCGGAGAGACTTTTTCAGCACCCCGTACTTGAAAATTGCTGTTACGCAAT
The DNA here is from genome assembly GCF_023864275.1 of Schistocerca cancellata. Classification (NCBI taxonomy): domain Eukaryota; kingdom Metazoa; phylum Arthropoda; class Insecta; order Orthoptera; family Acrididae; genus Schistocerca; species Schistocerca cancellata. The sequence continues at coordinate 1,040,061,989 of NC_064626.1, forward strand.
TTCAGTAAGATATCTGGTCTTACCTATCCGAATGTTAGAGGTCACAAATTTTCCCGTGTGAAACTTAAATGGTGAAAAAAGTATGGTGGTCCAAGCTTAGGCAACACTGATGCCTTCCTATAGTTACGAAATTGGCAGTATGATCTTCAGAAGCCGTAAACACAGTTGGATGCTGACGCAGGTTTTGACCCTCCCCTCCAGAGTTCAATTCCCGGCAGGTGCGGGAATCGTTCCAATCTCTCCAGGCCTGCCCTGGTCCACTTACCCTGCTAACAGGTACAATCAGTTCGCCAACCTCCCCCTCCTAGTGCTGCGGTGAATGAAAGGCCAGTAGCCTGGTCACGTATTTGGCGGCACAGGCTTTTAGTATGGAAGAAGGGTGAGGGGAAGAGAAGGTAATAAATTGTGATCCTCTCAGAAACCGGCAACGGCCTTGCCGCAGTGGATACACCGGTTCCCGTCAAATCACCGAAGTTAAGCGCTGTCGGGCGTGGCCGGCACTTGGATGGGTGACTATCCGGACCATCATGCGCTGTTGCCATTTTTATGGGCGCACTCGGCCTCGTGATGCCAATTGAGGAGCTACTCGACCGAATAGTAGCGGCTCCGGTCAAAGAAAACCATCGTAACGACCGGGAGAGCGGTGTGCTGACCACACGCCCCCCCTATCCGCATCCTCCTCTGAGGATGACACGGCGGTCGGATGGTCCTGATGGGCCACTTGTTCTGATGATGGAGAGCTCCCAGAAACCAAGCCTAGATCACGTGACTGTAAACAGACTCCGTGTTCTTAGGGCAGCGTCACCTCCTTGTAAGGTTGATGTTGCTAGTTCGAAGCCCAACTACTTGATGAACGTCAGTTTTAAATCTGACGCTGCTGTGTGTAAGTGCATGTCCACATCGGGAAACAATCAATACTGACAGAAAGGTGAACTAATAAAGCATTAGCTTAGTAATTCATCTCGAGGTAACGAATTATTGAAATACAATTCCTCACAAAAGACTTACCCACGCAGAAGACCTAAATGAACTTCAGCGCAGCTTCGTACATGTACACAGCACTGGTGAGTTTATAAACGATTAGAATTGCTATTCTCTGTGACAGGCAGAAAGGCCACCAGAGTATATTAATGTTGTTCGTGTTTAGCATTGTTATCAATCCCGCCATGATATATAAGGAGTGTGAACAGTGATCACTGAGAAGGATACGGAGATATCGCGTACTCGTCTGAGACAGCTTTATGAGCACATGATAGAGTCTGAAAGGAACCTGTTTCTGGATACCCATTTGGCCGGGTGGTCGAACTGTGCTAAATCCCGATTTGTGGGGTACTTACACGTGTCAGTGACTCTATGTTGGAATGAATGAGAACTCGAGGACAGGGATACTCGTCAAGTTTCTGGTTGAATACGTCTGCCCACCTCAAAGGGAGAATCGCCGTGTTATGCACCTAGCACATGGTACCCTCTTCACATCTGTTCCTTCCATGCTGAAACAAATACTGCACTCTCTGCAACATTCTGTGTAGTCCTGCAACATTAGTCAGAGACTAGCAGCAGCTGGAGTAGAGAACTACCGTCCCATGCGTAGTGTGCCGTTGACAACGTTAACGGTTTCGTTTGGAGCGATGCTGTGAGTGGGAAGCATGGACTGATAGTGAATGGGGTCGCATTGTGTTCAGAGAAGAATCGCAGTTCTTTACTGCCCCGAATGAAAATATTCGGCGAGTATGGCCGAGGCCTGGGGATGCGTCCCATTCTAGCAGAGTGTTTTGGAGGGGGACAGCAGTGTAGCTCCTGACGTCACAATGTAGCGAGCCATCGGGTTTGACATCGGGGTACGCCTGGTAGTGATGGAGGGAAGGCTGAGTGACAACAGTTAAGTCGGGGACATCTTGCGTCCTCATGTGTTACCTGTCATGTGACAGTACAGTGGACCCATTTTTCAACAGGACAATGCTCGTCCACACATGACGCATGTCTCTGTGGGTTATCCTGTGGCCAGCAACATACTATATCTGTCCCTGACAGAACACGCGCGGGACCAGCTTTGACGTCAGCTTCGTTTCAGTGTCTGTATTCAGGATATCGAGGACTACTTAATACGGTCATGTGCCAGCTTGTCTTGGGACAAGTTGTGAAACCCTTTCCAAAGAAATCAGTTCATCCATGCAGGTCAGAGGTGGAGCAATGTCATATTGATAAGTAGGCTCGTACTGCGAGGTTCTTTGTAATATTCGTTTTCGTGAACTTTCAGGATATCAAGGACTACTTACTACGGTCATGTGCCAGCTTGTCTTAGGACACGTTGTGAAACCCTTTCCAAACAGATCAGTTCATCCATGCAGGTCAGAGGTGGTGCAATGTCATATTGATAAGTGGGCTCGTACTGCGAGGTTCTTTGTAATATTCGATTTTGTGAACTTTCTCAATCCGTGAAGTTCATTTAGGTTCCTCCTCCATTTATGGCTGCTTCACATTTTTTTGTCAGGCAGTGTAGTTGAAAGACAATTAGAAATAAAAATTCAACGAACTTGCGGGAATGTATCGATAGTTCGACCCCCAAATTTTCAAGGCACTAATGCAATGAGACAGCGCTGTGGAAGGGTGTTAAAACCGTCGGTAGGAGGGGCTAGTCGATCAAAACCCATTAGACGACATATGCTGGAATGCATCAAATATACAGAAAACAAATAGCGCCACAACAAACCAACGACGACCAACATTACAAGTTATCGATAGTGAATATCAATTACCAGTGGGTGAGCAAGCAGCATTAGCTTCCTTCCTCTGTTGTTTGACTAGGGAGAGAACAGGAGTCCACAGATACCTCAGTGTTTATTTATAAGATCATTTCCTAATTTACTCTCCAGTGCCTTCTTAGTAACACTATCGCAGTAGCTTGAAATGTACGCCAGACTCTGTGTTTTCACACTGCACAGCACGACCGGCACAGAGGTAATGTTCTGCAATAGCAGATTTGCTTATCTGTTGTAAGCGTGTATCATGCTTATGCTCTATACAACGATCTCCACGGTCCTGATGGTTTAACCAATGTATAACACATCAAAACCGTATAGGATACGGTGGACACCCACATTACGTACACCAAGATCATCCATTATATGCTATGAAAGGGCCCTAATCCAAATTAGTGGTTGCAAAACACACTTCACTCCGTCTTTCCGCCAAATAGGACCAATTATTTTGGAAATGCTGCCTGCGTCAGGTTCAAATGATTCAAATGGCTCTGGGCACTATGGGATTTAACATCTGAGTTCATCAGTTTCCTAGAACTTAGAACTACTTAAACCTAACTAACCTAAGGACATCACACACATCCATGCCCGAGGCAGGATTCGAACCTGCGACCGTAGCGGTCGCGCGGTTACAGACTGAAGCTCCTGCGTCAGGGAAGTAGGCCGTAAACTTAGGTGCCACCCTGTTATTTTTATCATTCACCCGATTCACGATAGACAGATAGCGTAACGTCATTATAATCTTTCAACTGCAACCATTCCGGTCAAAAATGATTTCGAGGTGAGCTAAATAAACTTACACAACTTTCAGGGGCTGACGTGGTATGGTCCCTATGAAACATGCTACGAAGTATCCCTTCAAGCTGAACCGGATGGTGACAGCTATTAGCCTGAAGATACAAATCATTGCGAGTTAGCTTCCTACAGACGACATATTCCACTGTAAAATAAACCGTCCTCCTGACCAACACATCAAGAAAGGAAAGGCAGTCATCATTTCAAGCTCCATAGTAAAACGAAAACTCGGGTGAATTGAATTCAGATGAAGGAAGGCTTCTCAAACTCCAGATCGCGTTCCTCGAAATCTTCTATAAACAATTTGGCCGCTGTAGGTGACTACAGGCTCCTCATCACAACTCCATCTGCCCGTTCAAAGAACTGGTCGTAAATGAATATCAAAACATATGTAAATATGCAAGTTAATTCAACACCAAACCTAATCTTAGTTACCCGAACGAATTTGACATGGGAACGAGCGTGGAAAAGACAGTTCAAATCAAAACTTATTAAAAAATCAGTATAATTCAAATTTAATCCCTTTTAACCGACGTAAGAAATCGGCCTAGTACCTTAGGTGATGTACACTCCGACATACACTACTGGCCATTAAAATTGCTACACCACGAAGGTGACGCGCGACAGACGCGAAATTTAACCGACAGGAAGAAGATGCTGTGATATGCAAATGATTAGCCTTTCAGAGCATTCACACAAGGTTGGCGCCGGTGGTGACATCTACAACGTGCTGATATGAGGAAAGTTTCCAACCGATTTCTCATACACAAACAGCAGTTGACCGGCGTTGCCTGGTGAAACGTTGTTGTGATACCTCGTGTAAGGAGGAGAAATACGTACCATCACGTTTCCGACTTTGATGAAGGTCGGATTGTAGCCTATCGCGATTGCGGATTATCGTATCGCGACACTGCTGTTCGCGTTGGTCGAGATCCAATGACTGTTAGCAGAATACGGAATCGTTGGGTTTAGGAGGGTAATACGGAACGCCGTGCTGGATCCCAACGGCCTCGTATCACTAGCAGTCGAGATGACAGGCATCTTATCCGCATGGCTGTAACGGATCGTGCAGCCATGTCTCGATCCCTGAGTCAACAGATGGGGACGTTTGCAAGACAACAACCATCTGCACGAACAGCTCGACGACGTTTGCAGCAGCCATCGACTATCAGCTCAGAGACCATAGCTGCGGTTACCCTTGACGCTGCATCACAGACAGGAGCGCCTGCGATGGTATACTCAACGACGAACCTGGGTGAACGAATGACAAAACGTCCTTTTTTTGGATTAATCCAGGTTCTGTTTACAGCATCATGACGGTCGCATCCGTGTTTGGCAACATCGCGGTGAACGCACGTTAGAACCGTGTATTCGTCATCGCCATACTGACGTATCGCCCGGCGTGATGGTATGGGGTGAAATTGGTTACACGTTTCGGTCACTTCTTGTTCACACTGATAGCACTTTGAACAGTGGACGTTACATTTCAGATGTGTTACGACCCGTGGCTGTACCCTTCATTCGATCCCTGCGAAATCCTATATTTCAGCAGGACAATGCACGACCGCATGTTGTAGGTCCTGTACGTGCCTTTCTGGATACAGAAAATGTTCGACTGCTGCCCTGGCCAGCACATTCACCAGATCTCTCACCGATTGAAAACGTCTGGTCAATGGTGGCCGAGCAACTGGCTCGTCACAATACGCCAGTCACTACTCTTGATGAACTGTGGTATCGTGTTGAAGCTGATGGGCAGCTGTACCTGTACACGCCATCCAAGCTCTGTTTGACTCAATACCCAGGCGTATCAAGGCCTTTATTACGGTTAGAGGTGATTGTTCTGGGTACTGATTTCTTAGGATCTATGCACCCAAATTGCGTGAAAATGTAATCACATGTCAGTTCTAATATAATATATTTGTCCAGTGAATACCCGCTTATCATCTGCATATCTTCTTGGTGTAGCAATTTTAATGGCCAGTAGTGTAGAAGTATACTGAAGCACCAATATCACTCACAGTAGGCCCAAGAGGAACAACCCCTTCCTGAGGAACAACCCCTTCCTCATATATCTTCGGAAGGCCATATAATCTATGATCAGTACAATCTGAGTGAAGACTTTAGATAGTCTATTGCGACAAGGGAATTTTTTTCAGGAGGTTGTTAGTCTTTTTCTCAAGCATTTGTTTAGGGTCAGCACAGAGTCTGCGATACCCTGCATCAGACAATAAACACTTCATTTTTTGAGAACGATGTCGGCTGTTCACGCAGGCGTATCGTATCTCTTGCCCGTAGTTAACATAACATCAGGAACTATTTGCCTCAGCTGTTGTTGTGTTATTGTTGGACGAAAGTGCCTCAGTAAACACTCGACATAGTTCTGTCCTAACCTCTTCGGCATCTATAACTGGGAAACGACTGGGTGTTGTTGCGGAGTTCAAACTTCCCTAATTTTATTAAAGTTGCGTCGTACGAAGATTTTTTCTTTGAGACTGATAACAGAAGTTCGAGATGTAATGTCACAGTAGCCACAAAAACATTCAAACTTAGTCGAATACCAGGCAGATACAGTTAAAATTTTTGAGTCAGACGGTAACTTTATCATCATCATCACTACCAACTTCCGAGATTTCCTCGCAGTTGGCCTACCAGAGATGTATTATAGTGTACCGTTATCTCCCGACCAGGAGGACCATATTTCTGACTTGAGGATTTCCTTCTCTCAGACGAATTGCTTCTCCACAGTTGACGAGGTCCACCTCTCCTCTAGCGCTAGTTTTGAACCGATCCGGGAGATTAGTTTACTCGATATTCGCTGCATCTTGCAAGCATTTCCTATACGTCACCTGGGCAGAAGTCCGATGGGAGACTGCAACGGACAACTTTATCCAAAAAACATCAAATACAGATGCTAAATACAAAATGGAAATACAGATGCAAATACAAACCACTGACGCAAAAACAAAGGCACATAAAAAATGTACCAAGTACAAATACAAATGCAAACTACTGGCACAAATGTAGATAGAAACATTCAAAGATAAAGGTTTAAAAACCACAAATGGAGATTAAAAAATGGGAGACGCGAATACAGATCCAGATAAATACACTCCTGGAAATGGAAAAAAGAACACATTGACACCGGTGTGTCAGACCCACCATACTTGCTCCGGACACTGCGAGAGGGCTGTACAAGCAATGATCACACGCACGGCACAGCGGACACACCAGGAACCGCGGTGTTGGCCGTCGAATGGCGCTAGCTGCGCAGCATTTGTGCACCGCCGCCGTCAGTGTCAGCCAGTTTGCCGTGGCATACGGAGCTCCATCGCAGTCTTTAACACTGCTAGCATGCCGCGACAGCGTGGACGTGAACCGTATGTGCAGTTGACGGACTTTGAGCGAGGGCGTATAGTGGGCATGCGGGAGGCCGGGTGGACGTACCGCCGAATTGCTCAACACGTGGGGCGTGAGGTCTCCACAGTACATCGATGTTGTCGCCAGTGGTCGGCGGAAGGTGCACGTGCCCGTCGACCTGGGACCGGACCGCAGCGACGCACGGATGCACGCCAAGACCGTAGGATCCTACGCAGTGCCGTAGGGGACCGCACCGCCACTTCCCAGCAAATTAGGGACACTGTTGCTCCTGGGGTATCGGCGAGGACCATTCGCAACCGTCTCCATGAAGCTGGACTACGGTCCCGCACACCGTTAGGCCGTCTTCCGCTCACGCCCCAACATCGTGCAGCCCGCCTCCAGTGGTGTCGCGACAGGCGTGAATGGAGGGACGAATGGAGACGTGTCGTCTTCAGCGATGAGAGTCGCTTCTGCCTTGGTGCCAATGATGGTCGTATGCGTGTTTGGCGCCGTGGAGGTGAGCGCCACAATCAGGACTGCATACGACCGAGGCACACAGGGCCAACACCCGGCATCATGGTGTGGGGAGCGATCTCCTACACTGGCCGTACACCACTGGTGATCGTCGAGGGGACACTGAATAGTGCACGGTGCATCCAAACCGTCATCGAACCCATCGTTCTACCATTCCTAGACCGGCAAGGGAACTTGCTGTTCCAACAGGACAATGCACGTCCGCATGTATCCCGTGCCACCCAACGTGCTCTAGAAGGTGTAAGTCAACTACCCTGGCCAGCAAGATCTCCGGATCTGTCCCCCATTGAGCATGTTTGGGACTGGATGAAGCGTCGTCTCACGCGGTCTGCACGTCCAGCACGAACGCTGGTCCAACTGAGGCGCCAGGTGGAAATGGCATGGCAAGCCGTTCCACAGGACTACATCCAGCATCTCTACGATCGTCTCCATGGGAGAATAGCAGCCTGCATTGCTGCGAAAGGTGGATATACACTGTACTAGTGCCGACATTGTGCATGCTCTGTTGCCTGTGTCTATGTGCCTGTGGTTCTGTCAGTGTGATCATGTGATGTATCTGACCCCAGGAATGTGTCAATAAAGTTTCCCCTTCCTGGGACAATGAATTCACGGTGTTCTTATTTCAATTTCCAGGAGTGTATGTAGATCAAATACTATCGTACATAAGCAGCACACGAACACAAATACAGTTCGAAATACAAATAGAGTCACAGACACAAATCAATTATTTTTTAAATGTGTGTAGCCCCCCCCAAAAAATACAGAGTACAGACACACATAGAAATATTTTTGTTCATAAGTAGTACATGAACATAATAAAATTTTCCTACCTCGACGCCGACGTCTCGCGCGGTAACGGCAGAGTTTCCAGAAGCTTCGGCGACGGACTTTCTTATGTCAGACAGCATACTGTGAAGTACCAGTAGGATGCTTCGCTGAATCTCCCGAAGGATATAGGCTTCCATGCAGTTCAACCAGCGTGCCGATCTAACGTAGTTCGCCGTTTGTGGTGCTTCAGTGTGAGCAACCGCCATAGGTTTTGCAACGTTTAGTTCGGCTCCAGTGTCGTCGGAATGAGCAGGGACTGTGCTCATCTTCTGCAGAACACTATCATCTCTGTGCCACTCCGGAACTGTTGCGTGGAGAACTAAGGAATTCTCCAGTGTGTCCCCTATTTTATAGATGATCGACAATGGTAAGTGTGGTTTCCGTGGAAATATCTCCTGACGTCAATGCTGCACCTTTGTCTGTTGCAAATACGTCCTTGATTCAGATCATTAACACATATATTCGGATCAGCCAAGCAAGGAAAGAGGATGGACTTCATCTACAAGTTTTTTATTAGCCAGTCGTGCTGAAAACCTAGATATTCTGCTCATTAGGTGGTTTTAATATTGATTTCCCGACATGATGCAGAAATACATTTTGATCTCGTCGCATGGTCTTCAGAATGATAATAACGCATGGCTCACGTTTAGTAAGGACCTCGACTCGTGTGATTCATGTTATTTTGTCCTATCATTATCCTAAGACAATCACTCGCCCTTGAGGCGCGCGCCGTAGCAAGGTGCTTCCGGGATTCGGGGAGGCGCGCTGGCCTCGGATCGAATCTGCCCAGCGAATTAACGATAAGGGGCGGTGTACTGGCCAGACTTGATCTGGTTTATAGGTGGTTTCTGACATCCAACTAGGTAGATATCACGCTGGTACCCACGTTCTGCCTCATTTGCACGATCCGGAAACATCTGCACGATTTGTAAACATTTCGAAAACATTCTAACACTTTCACACGAATAATACAAGATCCAAACACATGGCGTACACAACTTATTTTCTGAGAGTGGGTGGAGAGGCGGTGGAAGGAACTGGTGGCGACAGGAAGAGCGTCCGGTCACCCTATATCAGTGACATTGTCCAATCAAGATTAACACGTCGGTCCCATGAATATACGGGATAACGGCCTAGAAAAGGAAGAAAATTATTCTACGGAGCTCGTATTCTCACTTGCACCTTGTTTCCCTCAGTTACCTTTAACCATTCTCTGGAGTGTTAGCTTGTTGAATTCTCTCTATTGAGTGAGTGGTCTTGCCGCTCCCTGACACAGTGTGTGTGTGTGTGTGTGTGTGTGTGTGTGTGTGTGTGTGTGTTTAGACATTACCATATCTATAATCAGGTGACAGAATAAAACAGACTTTCCAATTATTAAACGAAATGTAACAAGTATAGAATGACTTCATAGGGAGGTAAAGGGTGTTTAAATTGAGGTACACTGAAAACTGTTGAAGAAGATTTAACATGCCTGACAATTGTACTCAAGTGGGTTCAGACTGCATTTTTCGACCTGAATTCAATAAAGTGCCTTTTCATTGCCCAAGAAATTAAGACTTTGACGCACCCAGTGAGTGGCTAAGGAGGCCATCCAGATCCAGAGAAAATAAGAGCAGTCACAGATTTACTGACTACTCAGTACATTCGTGACATGTGAGTTATGTAGCAAGGCACACCCTTTGGAAGAAGTTCCCAAGTTCAAATGGCTCTGAGCACTATGGGACTTAACATCTGAGGTCATCAGTCCCCTAGCACTTAGAACTACTTAAACCTAACTAACCTAAGGACATCACACACATCCATGCCCGAGGCAGGATTCGAACCTGCGACCATAGCGGTCTCGCTGTTCCAGACTGAAGCGCCTAGAACCGCTCGGCCACTACGGTCGGCAGTTCCGAAGTGAGACGACAAATTTACTGGAACGAGGTGCAATATAGATCTTTCCTTGTCCTTAAGGATGCGCTAATATTTTCTCCGGATGTAACGTTGTAAGACGAGAATGCTTAGACAGAACTTTAAACCGACACTACCGGTTTTGGGATAGGGACAGTGCCAGTACAAATTCAGGAAGGTGCTAGAAAAGTGATAGGTTATGCTTCCAGAATATTCTCCGCGTCCGAAAGGAACTACTCTACGAACAAGAAAGAGTTACTCGCAATTGTTCGGGCCACCAACAAGTTCCGGCCATATTTATTTGGCAAACCATTCAAAAATTGTGATGGACCACGATTCTTTATGCTGGTAGCTTAACCTGAAAGATTTATCAGGTTGACTGGCGAGATGGGCACTTAGCCTTCAGGAGTACGACGTCACAAAGGTACACAAAAACGAGCGGAACCACAAGGACGCTTACTGCGTTTCAAGGAAACCTTTGGCAGGACACACTGGTGTAGCTGAAATATCAGGCATCGCTGCATTAAATAATATTGCTGTTAAGCAAAGGGAAGATCTACCATTGCTAAAAATTGTAGTAGCCTTGATGACTGAGGAATCGGCCAAAGGAGGTTTCCAGTTAATAAATGGACCACTGTATAATAAGAACTGTAAGAAATGGTTGCTCTTCTTCCGAGCTCACCTGTGGCCAGCGATCCTGAAGTACTCCAGCATCTGTTCACCTGGGATTCGTGAAGACTTTAGACCAAATGAGACGCAGGTATCACTGGTCAAGTCTCTACTGATCTGTCAGTAACTATGTGTGCCACTGTAAATAATGTCAATGACGAGAGCGTGTGTCACAGTTGCCTCTGTGGCATCTGCCTCCAATCCTGCCTGCTGCAACGTCATTCCATCGAACTGGATGGCAGACCTCTTGGGAAGTTTCATGAAGTCGACAAACGTGAATCGATGGACAATAGTGTGCACTATCTATCTCACCCATTATGATCGCACCAAAGCTGTGCCAACTTTTGAAGCTCCGGAATTTGCGAAATTCCTTGCAGAAAACACCATTTTGTAGCATAGAGCACCTTATGTGATGACCTCTGATCGTGGGAAAGTTTTCTAGTCGAGACTAGAGTCAGAGACTGTTTCAAGTTGCGTTTCGACATCATGGCAACTGCCTATCACCCAAAGACAAATGGTAGGTATGCTCTAAAAGTATGTTGATGGCGAACAGAGACACGGGGATATAAATGCGTGTTGCCACATTTGTTTACAGCACAGCGAAGCGCCAGAAACCTGAGACAGACACGACAATGAATACATTTACCCGTTTCCACCAGGCTTTACCAATGATGACTACGTGAAACATCTCGTCACAAAGACTAAAGAAGCAAGGCAGCTGACTCACATACGGACGTTGGAGGCCCAGAAGAAAGACCGAGAGTACTATAACGTGCGATGTTTCCTCGTTTTTTTTTCCCACTGAGTAGTTGCTCTTTACCCAGCAGTTCTTACAAGCGAACCAGTAGCGACTTCACTTGATGTTGCTCGCACTTTAGGTAGTTCGGCTATCCACTGTTCTGTTTTGAAAAGAAGAGCTCGATGTATTCATAGGGTCGAGCCGTGCATGCCTGCCTTCATGCCAAGTAGCTAATTAATTGCAGGTAATATTCTGTAACTGCGATCTTGCTGTCAAATAGCGCATGCATTGGCTAGAGTTGTGAATTAATAAAATACACAGCAATATAAAATAAAAGATAAACGATTAATTTCATGAAAAAAGGTTCTATTCCAACTGAGCTGTGGTAAAAATTGCTGTTTTGAAGAGCGCGCCGCAGAGCGTAGTGTGAAGCAGTCGCCCTCCGTTTCTGGCGGTGGCGCCGCTGTGGCAATAGCAGCTTTGGTGTCTCCCTCTGGTGGGAAAGGGGGAAGGTTGTCTGTTCACGTACATTTAAGGGACGCTATGAGCTCGCCAGTCAGTCTGGGTCAGTCTCTCGTCCCCAGCTTGCTAGTCTGTCTCTCGTCCGCATTTGTTAGGCAGTTAGTGTCTGTCTGTCGTTCGGAGTGCTAGTATGTCTGCCGTTCGGATCAGCCTTTAAAGCCGGCAAAATGAGAGTCTTTCCACTCCGCCAGTAAGAGAACTCAACGAGTGGTCTCCCGGTCGGGGCTTAGTTTCTGCATCTGAATCTGCGCGTTAGGCCACCAGTCTGCTCGAGTTTGCTCAGGCAATGGTCATTGGCAGTTGGATCGATCGGCTGGTCTGTCGCGCACTGAGACACAAGATGACTTGTCCGTCTTAAGCGTTGGCACATGTGAGGTCGCCACGTGAGTCCAGTGGGCCGCGGCGTATAGCGTGGGGTAGTGACTTCGCGGTCGACTCGAGAGCAATAGAAGTCAACCCACGACATCGGTCTGGCCGGTGCGAGCTGCAGCGCCATGAGACGGGAGACCGGCTCGCCTTCCTGCGTCCGTTGAAGCGGATGGCAGCGGACGGTTCGGGAGAGCGATTTGGGGGTGCTGCGCCAGGTCTTCTCGAGAAATCGCAGTTTACTAGAAGTTAAGTGATTGGTGATATGTTGTGTGAATTACTCTTGTTAAATTCTACTTGTTTTCTTGGTGAGGTCATCAGCCGTTTGGCTTTGGGGTCGTCCCATCATTCTTCTCCGTTTGCCCACCCGCGGGAAGGTGGTTGTTTATTGGGTGGTCCGTTTTTCCCTTGTGGAGTAGGGGCGGGTTAGAGCAACCTGCGGTTCGGGTTGTTCGGTAATCTCCCCATCAATCTACCGTACGTTAGTAGCTGCCTCTGTCATGTTTGTCGGATTTTGTGTGTTAACGAATTTATTGCTTGGAGTGTAACGGCCTTATACCTGAAATATGTTTCGATCTTTGGAAACTTTGATGTTATTGCCTGTGATCTTGAGAGGCGGTATCTGTGTACTGTAGAGCATCTTAACTATTGTTTGGCCAACCTTGTAGAATTTTATATAAGATTGCACTTCATGGGCTTTTATTTAAATGATCATTTTAGTATATAAAGTTGCCAGCCTTTCACCGTACGACTTTTCTTAGAAGTTAAATTCAAGTTGCACTTTCGGTGGCAAGGTTAATATTTTAATTGTTACTGTTTTGTACCATTTCCATGTCTCCTATGGAGGTGCATAGTTTGTGCGCTTGTGTAAATTGTTAAAACACTTAGTTTAAAGTAATCTGGTGTGTTGCAGATTTGCACCAGTGTAGTCTTTCATAGGCTGTTGTGAGCGGTCGTAACTACGGCCGTGTCAAAAGGGAGCGGCAAGGTTCTCTGCCCGAAAGCTCATACAGTCAAAACTTGTTTCTTTTTGCCTCTGAATAAATTGTAACTTTGATATTTAGAGGCTGCTTTCTGATTACAATATTACATCTGTTTCTTTTTATAAAATGCTTTTAGGCACTATTAAAGTGAATAAAATTCCCATTTGTTACAAGGAATATGGTTATGATTTCATCAGTTACTCCCTGGCAACTACTTCCATGCTTACATAGTGTGATTAAATGTGTTAATATTCATGATGAATCGCTAGTAAATAAAATAAAGTCTTAAGAATATTCTTTGAAAATAATTCACGGTTCACCAACGCCTGTTACTGATGTAGACGACAGAGGGTTATCTTGAATAATTTTTACTCATGAAAAGCGTCCCAAATAAACGGAAATTGGTCCTACGATATACAATTAAAATGCAGGCAGAAAGTACCCTTGTCCAATGCAGTAAAATTACATTGAGAGTGTTACGATAATGGTAAAACATCGTCAAAATAAATAATCAAAACTAAGTCCGTTTCACGATCACAATTCACGAAATAGTCATCAGCTCGTAACAGTTCATCATGATGATTCACAAATTAACACATGTGAGATAACAAGTAGAAACTCATACTCTGTATATCCTCAATTCAGTAATGCAAGTGGATAAAGTTAGCGGCCGTTCACTGCACAGACTCTATGTCTGATGTGCCTCAATATCACACGTTACCACACGCAGGTCTGTCTTCCAACAGATTATAACCCAAAAAGGGTCCTCTTCCTTCGAGATCTAACGTAAAAGTGTGAAGTATCGCTCTTCACCCAACTTGACTCCATTCGCTGAACACTATCCCCACCAAAAATACAACGTTCTTAATTTCAACAGACATGATTTCGCTATATTTGATTTCGTTCATCATATTAAGATATTTTGGGAAAGTCTGCAACTGTATCATTGATGATTTAAACAATGAAAACTGCACTAGTTACTTACTTTTTTGTGCTTAGCACAACCCGTTTCGAGAATATATTCTCATTTTCAAATGCATTTGTGCAGTAGTTTACATGAATATGTTTGGTGATGTTTGCATGTGTGATTTTCTGCCTTTCTTGCGTCTTTTCGAAGTGAGAAGGTATTGTGCCTCCTCCATTACGCAGAATATCACACACGCATAAATCATACTTACACTGCCTACACAGCTTCGTTATTTATTCGTGATTCAAATTGTTACCTATTTTTAATTGCCTCTTTTTCACACTTTAGAACAGCTTCACTACTCGCTTCTTCAAACGTATTTTGTCTCTGCATACATTCACATTACCGTCGAGCTCGTACTGTATCTTTCCCAAATTGCTCCCGAAAGCTTTTTTCACTATGTCGATCTGGCATTAACCAAGCCAACCTCCTCAGGTTACCCATATTTTGTCTCATACATCCCTTCAGCATCTGATTTAATTTTTCCCATTTCGGCTTTTGCACTTTCTTCATTTGTCTCTATATCATAACTTTTTTGCCTAACTTCTCAATATAAATTCCCCTGTACTCAGTGCCCGTATATTAGACCGTAGTTCGAGAAAAATTCGCATCATCTTCTTCTCCACTCTAATTTTGGACTATCTGCCCCACCAAAATTAGTACCATATTCCTGACGTAAATACATAAGTATGACAAGATTTGAGGTATTCATGTGGCATTCAGTTGCTGTATTATTGTCGAGGATACGTTGTTCTGACCAATATTTGCATAATGAAAAATTCTAAAAATACAATTAATTAATAAGCAAAATAGATGCAGGTGTGCAGCTTCCAGCAATGAAAGCTACAGAGCAATTCTATCATTCGAGATTTTTGTTGTTGAAATCACTTGAAGCATTTGTTGTTGTTGTTGTTGTGGTCTTCGGTCCTGAGACTGGTTTGATGCAGCTCTCCATGCTACTCTATCCTGTGCAAGCTTCTTCATCTCCCAATATGTACTGCAGCCTACATCCTTCTGAAACTGTTTAGTGTATTCATCTCTTGGTCTCCCTCTACGATTTTACCGTCCACGCTGCCCTCCAATACTAAATTGGTAATCCCTTGATGCCTCAGAACATGTCCTACCAACCGATCCCTTCTTCTTGTCAAGTTGTGCCACTAACTCCCCTTCTCCCCAATCCTATTCAATACTTCCTCATTAGTTATGTGATCTACCCATCTAATCTTCAGCATTCTTCTGTAGAACCACATTTCAAAGGCCTCTATTCTCTTCTTGTCCAAACTATTTATCGTCCATGTTTTACTTCCATACATGGCTACACTCCATACAAATACTTTCAGAAACGACTTCCTGACATTGAAATCTATACTCGATGTTAACGAATTTCTCTTCTTCAGAAACGCTTTCCCTGCCATTGCCAGTCTACATTTTATATCCTCTCTACTTCGACCATCATCAGTTATTTTGCTCCCCAAATAGCAAAACTCCTTTACTACTTTAAGAGTTTCATTTTCTAATCTAATTCCCGCAGCATCACCCGACTTAATTCGACTACATTCCATTATCCTTGTTTTTCTTTTGTTGATGTTCATATATCCTCCCTTCAAGACACTGTCCATTCCGTTCAACTGCTCTTCCAAGTCCTTTGCTGTCTCTGACAGAATTACAATGTCATCGGGGAACCTCAACGTTTTTATTTCTTCTCCATGGATTTTAATACCTACTCCGAATTTTTCTTTTGTTTCCTTTACTGCTTGCTCGATATACAGATTGAATAACATCGGGGAGAGGCTACAACCCTGTCTCACTCCCTTCTCAGCCACTGCTTCCCTCTCATGTCCCTCGACGCTTATAACTGCCATCTGGTTTCTGTACAAATTGTAAATAGCCTTTCGCTCCCTATATTTTACCCCTGCCACCTTCAGAATTTTAAAGAGATTATTCCAGTCAACATTGTCCAAAGCTTTCTCCAAGTCTACAACAAGATAAGTCGTAGGGCCAGTATTGCCTCACGTGTACCCATATTTCTACGGAATCCAAACTGATCTTCTGCAAGGTCGGCTTCTACCAGTTTTTCCATTCTTCTGTACAGAATTCGCGTTAGTATTTTGCAGCCGTGACTTATTAAACTGATAATTCGGTAATTTTCACATCTGTCAACGCCTGCTTTCTTTGGGATCGGAAATATTATATTCTTCTTGAAGTCTGAGGGTATTTCGACTGTCTCATACATCTTGCTCACCAGATGGTAGAGTTTTGTCAGGACTGGCTCCCCCAAGGCTGTCAGTAGTTCTAATGGAATGTTGTCTACTCCCGGGGCCTTGTTTCGACTTAGGTCTTTCAGTGGTCTATCAAATTCTTCACGCAGTATCATATCTCCCATTTCATCTTCATCTACATCCTCTTCCATTTCCATAATATTGTCCTCAAGAACATCGCCCTTGTATAGTCCCTCTATGTACTCCTTCCAGCTTTCTGCTTTCCCCTCTTTGCTTAGAACTGGGTTTCCATCTGAGCCCTTGATATTCATACAAGTGGTTCTCTTATCTCCAAAGGTCTCTTTAATTTTCCTGTAGGCAGTATCTATCTTTCCCCTAGTGAGGTAAGCCTCTACATCCTTACATTTGCCCTCTAGCCATGCCTGCTTAGCCATTTTGCACTTCCTGTCGATCAAATTTTTAGACGTTTGTATTCCTTTTTGCCTGCTTCATTTACTGCATTTTTATATTTTCTCCTTTCATCAATTAAATTCAGTATTTCTTCTGTCACCCAAGGATTTCTACTAGCCCTCGTCTTCTTACCTACTTGATCCTCTGCTGCCTTCACCACTTCATCCCTCAAAGCTATCCATTCTTCTTCTACTGTATTTCTTTCCCCCATTGTTGTCAATTGTTCCTCTATGCTCTTCCTGAAACTCTCTACAACCTCTGGTTCTTTCAGTTTATCCAGGTCCCTTCTCCTCAAATTGCCACCTTTTTGCAGTTTCTTCAGTTTTAATCTACAGTTCACAACCAATAGATTGTGGTCAGAGTCCACATCTGCCCCTGGAAATGTCTTACAATTTAAAACCTGGTTCCTAAATCTCTCTTACCATTATGTAATCTATCTGATATCTTCTAGTATCTCCAGGGTTCTTCCATGTATACAACCTTCTTTCATGGTTCTTGAACCAAGTGTTAGCTGTGATTAAGTTATGCTCTGCGCAAAATTCTACCAGGCGGTTTCCTCTTTCATTTCTTAACCCCAATCCATATTCACCTACTATGTTTCCTTCTCTCCCTTTTCCTACTCTCGAATTCCAATCACCCATGACTATTAAATTTTCGTCTCCCTTCACTATCTGAATAATTTCTTTTATCTCATCATACATTTCATGAATTTCTTCGTCATCTGCAGAGCTAGTTGGCATATAAACTTGTACAATTGTTGTAGGTGTGGGCTTCGTGTCTATCTTGGCCACAATAATGCGTTCACTATGTTGTTTGTAGTAGCTTACCAGAACTCCTACTTTTTTATTCATTATTAAACCTACTCCTGCATTACCCCTATTTGATTTTGTATTTGAAGCGTTTATAAGTTGTTAATTTCACAGTTTATTATGAAGATATTCAGTCATAGCAAATTATTAAATTTGTAGTTTTTAATGTATTGGAAATATTATTGTTTCGCTGGACGTGCCTCATTTATCTGAGCTCGGGGATGTATTGAAATTTGCTTTATTATGTAAATATTATTTTCTATTGAATTTCTAAGAGTTGTAAGTAGCCATATTTCAGGCTGTCTTACACTCCACCATTTCTGGTGCATCTTCTGCACCATAGCAATGCGAACAACTACCTTTCACATGCTCCGTGGTCTGGGTATTACCCACATCCTGTCATGCGCTCCCCGACTTTGTACCTGGACTGACCCGCAGCCGTCGCTTCGGATTGGCCGGCCAGTCCACTCCCTGGGCCCGCTGGCCGACGCTCAGCCGCACAAACAAGTTTTCCCTGGGTACTACCAATTCTAGGCCGCCGAATAACTCGCCAGCATACGCGTAACGCTACAGTTACGAAATGGAATTCAGTATTTCTGCTTTTTCATTGCTACGTTCAATTTCAGATGCTATATTATCATCTAATTTATAAAACAAAAGGGACTGAAAACCATTATCGTCTCATTTGTGGTACAGGACTCGTAACTTCCTGTCAGAAAGCCCGCGTTTCATAGTAACTCACAGAAACCCATCTGTTGCAACAGAAGTGATGTCCGGGGTTCCCTACGAAAGTGTTACCGGCCCTCTGCAGCTAAATCTATGTAAACGATTTAGGACAGAATCTAAATAATCCTCTTTGATTGTCTGCGTATAATGCTGGCGCTGGTGGCCGAGCGGTTCTAGGCGCTTCAGTCCGGAACCGCGCGACTGCTACGGTTGCAGGTTCGAATCCTTCCTTGGGCATGGATGTGTGTGATGTCCTTAGGTTAGTTTGGTTTAAGTAGTTCTAAGTTCTAGGGGACAGATGACCTCAGACTTTAATTCCCATAGTGCTCAGAGCCATTTGAACCATTTGATACTGTCGCATACTGTCTACTAAAGCCATCAGAAAAGCAAAACAATAGAACAGTCATTTAGGCAAGTAGTCTGCACAATCTGAAAAAGTGCCAGTTGACCCTATACAGTAAAAATTTTACGTCCTGCACTTGAGCACTAAACAAATCAGTTAAATTTCGGTTAAACGATAATTCACACAAGTTTAAAGGCTCTCGATTCAAACAAATACTTCGGAATTATAACTGAATCAGTGAGTTGGAAACGGGGTCATGTCCTAGCAAGTAAATTTTGTCGGGAAAGACAAAATTCTGTTTTACTTCACAACAGCTTAAGCAAGCCGTCGTGAAGTTCCTATGTAGCAGTTGGCCCCAGGGTGAAACAATATATGCCATTAAAACATACTTTAGCCATTGAGTATGGGTTTAGTAATCCAGTTTAAATATACTGGAAATGACACTTTTTCGAACCTTACGATGTTGATGAGGCAGCTAGGGTTCCATCTGCAGCGGAAGAACTGTGTTACACTGTGTTATGCCAGTTTATATTTATTCACATTTATTATAGCAATAAAGGAGTTAGTTATGAGTGTACAGATTTATTCATAATGTATCCAAACGACAACCACAATCAAAATACAGCAAAGCACACAGCGGTGAGTATGCTTCAATCATGTTCATGTTGTCCATCTTTCGCCGGTCGCTGGTGGATATTGTTATAAAATGGTTTTTGCTCGTCAGGTACGTTTTGTAGAATTATCTTTACATCGTCTAGTTTCTTCTTTTTTATTGAAACACATCCACTATATGCTTGTTTCTCTGGAATATGGAAAACAGTGTGTCCATCAATGAATGTCCTGTCTTCAATAATACCATGAGAACCGCTACTTAAATGAAGGGACCGTATATAGATATCTGAAAACTCATTTTTGTTTTGGTACTGCAAGAGCACACTGAGGTAGCATCTATTTTCTAGTAGTTACACCATCAGCTCTTGAAATCCAAAATATCTTCTGTTCCCACGTTTACGACGCTAAACACTACGAACGTATCGAAGTTTCACACTCCCCTGGAGTCATCTCCGGAGATTTCCCCTTCTATAATTCTGTATCCATGTAACGGGCATTACCGTTTACGGCACGTGACCCCTTGTTATACCAAAGCACGCTACAGATAAAAAGATCAGGTATATTTGCTGAATGTAATTTAAAAAAAGAAAGTGGATATGATCCCATTTCCAACACACTGATTCAGTATCGAACAACTTTCCTGGAACGATTGCATTATAGGGTGGTCCATTGATCGTGACCGGGCCAAATATCTCACAAAATAAGAATCAAACGAAAAAACTACAAAGAACTAAACTTGTCTAGGTTGAAGAGGGAAACCAGATAGCGCTATGGGTGGCCCGCTAGATGACGCTGCCATAGGTCAAACGGGTATCAACTGCGTTTTTTAAAGTAGGAACCCCCATTTTTATTACATATTCGTGTAGTACGTAAAGAAATATGAATGTATTAGTTGGACCATTTTTTTCGCTTTGTGATAGATGGCGCTGTAATAGTCACAAACATATGGCTCACAATTTTGACGAACAGTTGGCAAAAGGCAGGATTTTTAAATTAAAATACAGAACATAGATACGTTTGAACATTTTATTTCGGTTGTTCCAATGTGATACATGTACCTTTGTGAACTTATCATTTCTGAGAACGCATGCTGTTACAGCGTGATTACCTGTAAATACCACATTAATGTAATAAATGCTCGAAATTATGTCCGTCAACCTCAATGCATTTGGCAATACATGTAACGACATTCCTCTCAACAGCGAGTAGTTCGCCTTCCGTAATGTTCGCACATCCATTGACAATACGCTGACGCATGTTGTCAGGCATTGTCGGTGGATCACGATAGCAAATATCCTTCAACTTTCCCCACAGAAGAAAATCCGGGGACGTCAGATCCGGTGACCGTGCGGGCCGTGGTATGGTGCTTCGACGACCAATCCACATGTTATGAAATATACTATTCAATACCGCTTCAGCCGCAAGCGAGCTATGTGCCGGACATCGATCATGTTGGATGTACATCGCCATTCTGTCATGCAGTGAAACATCTTGTAGTAACATCGGTAGAACACTACATAGGAAATCAGCATACATTGCACCATTTAGATTGCCATCGATAAAATGGGGACCAAATATCCTTCCTCCCATAATGCCGCACCATACATTAACCCGCCAAGGTCGCTGAAGTTCCACTTGTCGCAGCCACCGTGGATTTTTCGTTGCCCAATAGTGCATATTATGCCGGTTTACGTCATGCTGTTGGTCGATGACGCTTCGTCGCTAAATAGAACGCGTTCAAAAAATCTGTCACCGTCCCGTAATTTCTCTTGAACCCAGTGGCAGAACTGTACACGACGTTCAAAGTCGTCACCATGCAATTTCTGGTGCATAGAAATATGGTACGGGTGCAATCGATGTTGATGTAGCATTCTCAACACCGACGCTTTTGAGACTCCCGATTCTCGCGCAATTTGTCTGCTACTGATGTGCGGATTAGCCACGACAGCAGCTAAAACACCTACTTGGGCATCATCATTTTTTGCAGGTCGTGGTTGACGTTTCACATGTGGCTGAACACTTCCTGTCCGTCAACCTCAATGCATTTGGCAATACATGTAACGACATTCCTCTCAACAGCGAGTAGTTCGCCTTCCGTAATGTTCGCACATCCATTGACAATACGCTGACGTATGTTGTCAGGCATTGTCGGTGGATCACGATAGCAAATATCCTTCAACTTTCCCCACAGAAAAAAATCCGGAGACGTCAGATCCGGTGAACGTGCGGGCCATGGTATGGTGCTTCGACGACCAATCCACATCCTTAAATAACGTAACTATCCAGCGAACGGTCCGGACACTTGGATGATGTAGTCCAGAATACCGAGCAGCATACATAGCACACGCCCGTTGGGCATTTTGATCACAATAGCCATACATCAACACGATATCGACCTTTTCCGCAATTGGTAAACGGTTCATTTCAACGCTGGTAATGTATCACGAACTAAATACCGTCCGCGCTGGCGGAACGTTAGGTGATACCACGTACTTATACGTTTCTGACTATTTCAGCGCCATCTATCATAAAGCGAAAAAAGTCATCCAACTAAAACATTCATATTTCTTTATGTACCGGTACTACACAAATATGTAATAAAAATGGTGATTCCTATTTAAAAAAACGCAGTTGATATCTGTTTGACCTATGGCAGCGCCATAGCGCCATCTGGTTCCCCCTTTCAAGCTAGACGAGTTTCGTTCTTTGTAGATTTTTCGTTTGATGCTTATTTCATGAGATAATTGGCCCGGTCACTATCAATGGACCAACCTGTATATATATTTTTGGAGACGTCTTTGCTTTAATGTCAGAAACTTAATCGATGCAACACATCTACTACATAGATGCCAAAAATACGCTCGTCTGTGCTCTACGGGCCTGTGTTTCAGTGCTTTATTTCTTCTGGGTATGGGATCGTTACTATACACGATGTAGGACATCGTAAAATTTCAAACAATCTCAGCTCGTTTTGTGTTATCGCGAAATGAAAGAGGTACTATCACGGATACCTCAACCGAATTGGGGCGGCGACCACTAAGACGAAGGCGTTTCTTGCTGTGGCTAGACCTTTTTACGAGATTTCAATCACTAACTTGCTCCGCTAAATGCGAAAACATTTTGTTGACTTTCACCTACACAGGGAGAAATGACAATCGTAACAAAATAAAGAGAAGTCAGACCTCCCACGGACCACCCACGTGTTATTCGAGAGTGAAAAGTTCGAGACTTTATAATGAATGTCTACACCATCTGCCAAACACGTAAGTGTGAATTTGCAGAATAGTCATGTAGACGTAAAAATGGATAGAACATGTCGATAGTTTGCCAGAAATAAGAATAACGAAACAAGTACGGAACTATAAATCACAAGGAAAGGCCATGGAAGACGCGGTTAGAGTGAGGTCGGAATATCCCTGGAGACAAGAAGAAGATGAAGACCAGAAAACAAGCCACGTCCTGTTGCGGCAGTGGTGTGCTTACGCAGCGCCAAGAGCTCAGCTGGGCGTTCCAGCGACCGAGGCTCAAGAGCTGCCGCCGGTGCCGGCTCCTGGGGCAAGTTGGCAAGACGGGCCGGCGGCATACTTCAGCGCTACTGCAGGTGAGCGCCCAAGTATTGCCAAAGTCGGCCCGGCCGCCCTAAGTAGGCCCCTAATGCATTAAGGACGTGCTAATATTTATGTGCTATTGGAGATTATCGGCGGGGGGCGGGGAGTGGAGGAGGTAGGCGGCCCGAGCGATTCCCCGTCCCTCATATTTCACGCGCCAGGTCCCCGCGGGGAGCGCCGGGCAAGGGTTGCGAGTCCCTAAATTCCCCCACACCCCGGCAACTACTTGTTTCTTCCCGGCCTCCTCGGCTCTTCCTCAGGCTGCTGGGACTGTATTACTTGGGCATTACCCGTACCCCGCAGCAAGGTCTTAAACGCAACAAGGTTGCTTACGTGTCTGTTGTCGACAGTAGTGCTGGTAAATGTTGAAGGATTGAGCCTTTCGTAGCATTTAATTCCATGTGTACGCTGCTGAAAAGTGACAATGTCTCATTTGCCACTTTCTCCATGGTTGGACTTAACGCTCCTCTCGATTATACAGGAGGATTGGTCAGTGTTGAGGGATATGAGTAAAACGATCATTCGAAGCAAGAAAAGTCTAGTAAACAAGAGCTCAGAAATGCATATCTTAAGAGCTATGAGCACTTCTTCAACTTCGATTCTGTGAAACAAATAATCTCTTCTACTGGAAGCTCTTTTTTCCCATATTTTGAGAGGTGGTAGCAAGGAGCAAACCAAGAAAAACTTTCCTAGTAAA